>NC_134579.1:94800000-94910000 GCF_037038515.1 Microtus pennsylvanicus
GCAGGGCTTTCTTTGCCCATGGGTGAAAAAATAGTAGCGCCAAGAATGACAGCAGGTTTTTGGACAGAACAGTTTGAAAGACAAAGTTGCTATTAAATGATAAATGAAATGTGGGTGAAGTGGGCCATGGACAGAGGTCAGGATTTCATATTTCCATCACATCTCCAACTGGCACCGTCTCAGGCATAAGGTCCACAGTGGAGGCTGTGAGCCAAGCCTGAGACAGGCCTGTTTTTATTGGGTATATACATCATTAAGACTGTTCTCTTTATCCAGGGGGCCAGCAGGGCACATCAAATGCCTGCTATTTCCTCTCAGGCTTGCCATGTCCTTTATCTGAGCCACCAGGATTAACCTTATTGTACTTTTTATCCAGTATGTATTGGTCTGCAAGAGCCAATTTCGTGACTCTAGTTTCTAGCAGACTCATGCTACGGAGGCAAGTTGAGGTCTGCTGTGGCACCAGTATCCATGCCATGGAACTTGGCAGGAGCTTCGAATCATGACTTTTCCTGCCAAGTGCCAATCATTAAACATTGATCAGCATATCGATGCCTTTATCACTGTCTAGAGCATAGAGCCTCTGAATCTCCATGCACCACATGTGAATGCCTGGGCAGAAAGCTCCCATTCTAATGCACCGCTCACACACTCCACAATAGATCCAGCACTGCTTCTGGGACTGCAGTCTAACCTCAGGAAGACTATAATGCCAACTTCTCATGTCTTTCTTCCTTTGTTCCCCAGAACCCCAGTTCCCCTTGCGGACACTCCTTAGCTGCCCTTTCTGGGCCTCCACTCCACTCCAGAGCTGTTAAGAACTATATTACGTATCTTCATTCCCAGCATAACTCTATCATTGCTGTCACCATCCACTGCTGTTTCATCCTCAGTTTTTAGATAATAGAACTTCTGCTCCACAATTTCAACATGGACATGGAAAGTTCTTCAGTTCAGACCCTACAAACCCATCTTCACCACAAAATTATCATTCCTGTTGCTGTCTCCATTTCTTCAATGATGTTAGGGCTCTAAAAGCACTTCATATGGCTTCTATTATAAAAATAGTTTATAATCGCTTCATCAATATTGACCTTGGTGTTTATAAATTGGATTTATAAGTTTCCAACGAGGCTCATATATGTACTTTCCTCCCTGGTGTGTAAAGTACTTCTTCTGTATAGTAAGGTTAGGATACTAATAACCACAGGCACAAGGTAACAGGGATGCCAGCTAGAACAAAAGCATCATGGGACTGAGAAGTTCTCTGGGAGTCCCACAGTCAAATTAAGCTAGCTAATGCATGGGGAAAGCAGAACATTCAAAATAACACAAGACAGAAACCAAAGAGTAAGATCCCAACCAAGCCTCCCACAATGGCTGCAAACCAAGCATTTATTTAAACCTAGTGTGTGTGTGTGTGCGCATGCGCGTGTGTGCGCGTGCACACACACGTAGACATGGAAAACACCTTAGCTATCATTCTTCATACACTATCCACCATGTGTTCTTCAGACCTAGTCTCTCACTGGCAGAGAGCATGTCAAATAGACTGAGCTGTCTTGCCAGAAAGGCCCAAAGATTTCCATGTCTCCACTTACCCAACACAGAAATTCAGGCATGTACTACTATGCCTGGCTTTTCAAAAGAGGCTCTGAGGAACTGAACTCAGATCCTCAAGCCTGCATGGCATACAGCAGCTGACTGACAGAACTGCATATCCCCAGCCCAACTATTTAAATATTTGATTACAAGTTATTAGCAATTTTACTTTCTCTTACTTTCTCTAATAGGAGCTGGGGGAAAAAAAACTAGGAACAGCCAGTCAACAAACCCCACATGACTCCAGGGGAAAGACTCCTTTAGAAAGCTAGGGCTTTCGTGTTCCCTTTCTTCTCTACCGATACTGTCTAGCTCTAGGATCTTTTTACTTGGTGAATGATCCCACACTTCTCCCTTGGGATTTGCTGCCGAGCTGCTTTATTCTGGTTTTACACAACTATTCTATCAAATGCAGTCAATAACCTGTCCGGAGGATGAGAGTATTGCAGATAAAAATCAATTCCCTTTGGAATGTATTTTCTGAAAAGCCTGGTGTACCAATGACATTTAGGAACTGCTGCCTTACAAGTGGGTCAGATGCTGCAAGAGGGGGAAAAAGTACTTTAGGGATGGGGTGATGACTCAGTTGGTAAAGTGTTTGCTGTACAATTGTGAGGACCGAGTTCCATTCTCCAGAACCCATGTGAGCATGGAGGAGTGAGCCTGTAACACCAGTGCTTGCGGGTAGCCACAGGAGGATCCATGCACTAGTCTTTGGGGTAGATGGCACTGGCCAGCCAGCCTAGCCAAGTCAGTGAGGTCCAGGTTGAATGAGAGACCCTGCCAAGAAATAATACTGCTCTTGCAGAGGACTGGAGATCAGTTCTGGCATCCATGTTGGGTGGCTCAGAGCTGCTGTAACTATAGCTCTAGAGGATCCAATACCTCTGGCTTTTGTGGACACTTGAACGTGCATGCACATACCACATTCCTCACACTATCCAGATAAATAAAAATAAAGAGTAAGTCCTTGAAAAACAAGGAGGGGAGTGACTGAGGAATCACAATGTCAGATTCCAGCCTCTACATGGATGTGTATGTGTGTACACACATGAGCACACATAAAAGCATTTTGTCAGCAAGAGCTGTTTCAAAGTTAGAGAAATTAAAAAATAGGAAAGAGGATTATTTGGAACCCCTTGGATGAACACTAAAAGATGCATCTAGAAAATCGTTGATTTCAAGAGTTTGGGCCCCACTCGAGAATCACTGGGCAGCAGGAGGTCCTCACAAGAGTCTCTGCGCACCTCCCTCCCTCTCTTCTGCTCATTCTCCTCTTGTCTCCTCTGTCAAGGTGCTTATGAATGAGATTGCTCTTGGATTTACTGGGATCTGGGCTCCGTTCACCTTCCTTCTTTAGGGCCTGCTGATATCTCTATTTCCACCCTTAGGATAGCATTGATTTAGATGTTCACATTGGTCTTCCTTTCAGACAGCCAGGGTACAGGAGGACATCCCAAGTTTGGGGAGTACACAAGAGCAACCTATCCTGACAGACCGACATCAAAGGGAATATACTCGCTGACCTGCTGTGGGAGCTGTTCCAGTGATGATTCTATTCCCCAGACATGAAGTCCCTCCTCACAGTCCTCCAGTCCTCATCCCATAATCCTTCAGGATCTGTCGCTCACAGCTGATCACAGGGTGACCTGACATTCCTCAGAGATGCCAAGAAATATTTGTGCATAGACATGGAGGCCAGGCCCACACTGAGCATTGTTTCTCAGGAACTGCCCATCTTTACCCTGCTGTTTGAGATGGGTCTCTCACTGGCTTGGGTCTTGTTTATTAGCATAGATGCGCTAATCAGCAAGTCTCGTCTCCCCCTCTCTGTTGCTATGATTATAAACTGTGCTACCACACCCAGCTTTTTGTGTAGGTGCAGAGGATGGGAATTCAGTCTTCATGTTCGGGTACAAGCACTACTCCAACTGAGCTATCTCTCCAGCCTAAGAAACCCTGCTGAGGATTTCAGCGTGCCATGCACCCTGAAGCATGGAGCCAGCCTGACCCTGGAGCAGCCATGACTCTTCCTTCCTCTGCAGTAGGATGTGTACGTGGTTACACATCCATCGATGTAACAGGGAAGTCTGCTCAGTGGAGTCCCTCAGCGAACAAGCCCACAAACAAACCCTTCCCGATGCCACAAACATCTGAAGACATGTGACTAAGTCAACAGGGAAAGGCCCTATATAAACAATTGCTTTGGCATTTCCCAGTGGTGTTAAAGATTTCATTTGCTGTTCTGAGTTTCTAGGTTTTTCACTAGGCTGTCTCCTCCAAGATTATATTTTTCCAAATAACAGCAATCACAACAGTAAAAGGGTTTGCGTAGCCAATTGCCTAGGGCAAGATAAGTTTAAGTAATATTAACCTGACTTTTGCATCTCCATTAGCCGTCTTAAGTGCAGTTTGTAGATACAGCAGTAACAGTGCGATCATACAGATGCATTCTGTGACATGAACAAGGAAGAAGGGAGGCCAGGAGAGATTTGTCGTGAGTTCATAAAGAAAGGGGCTGCATCCACTGAGGGGGAAAGTTTGTTGCTGTCTTTGGAGAATTCTAAATTAGCTCCAGGACTTTTTATTTTAGAGCGAAGGGGTAAGGACTAGGATTTCTTAGCTAACAACAAGAACTTGCTTTCACTGCATCCACTCAGGGAACACAGCTTCCACAGAAACTTCAGAGTGTGTGAAGGCCAAGTTCCCCCTGACATTTGATAAGGAAACGGGAGCTAAGAGCTGACCTGGTAGCTAATGTCAGAAGCGGGATGGGCCAGGCTCCGGCTTAGTGTTTCCTCTTCTCTTTAGCAACATCCAACGAGCAATGTCTACAGAAGAGTCCAATGTGTGGACCCATGATGAGGGAACAAAATCAGGCACTGGTCCCCAGAGAGCCAAGAGCAGGAGAAACAAACCCCAAGCAATCTGCTATACAGCAACCCATTGGAATTATAATTGTGAAAACTACAGGAATTGACACAAGAATCAATAAAATGGGGCTAGCCTGTGACCTGTCAGCCTGTGACAAAGGTCCTTGTGAACCCCACCCAAGGCTAACCATGTCATGTTATTTTACAGGCCAGCAGTAAAGGGGATACTCAGACTAATTGCTAGGTGTGAACTGAGCTCACAGACAGGACCTGGGACTGTCCTGGGCCACCTAGCATGTGCAGTCCACATGGAGCAGAAAGGGTAAGTCACTGCTGACTTCTGGTGTCTCCACTCTAGTCCTGTAACTTCAGACCATGTGTAGCTCAAAAAACGAAAGAAAAAAAAAGAGCATCTTTCAGTGTGAAGATTCTGAGTGCCAATGGGCAGCCAGTAGATGAGTTTCTGTCATCTCCCACTGGGCATCAGCTCTCCCTGGAGGAAGGACGTATGTGGCTCAGACATGGTGCACAGGCTTTGCCCTGCAGCTGGAAATATGAGAAGTATGACAAGTGTTTCCCAGACACTGATGAATAAACTGGAAGGTCCACATATGGTGTCAGGATTTTTTTAAAGTTACAGATCTGTTGGACCAGGGACAGGACAAATAAGATAGATGGATGAGATAGACAACCAATAAAGAACGAGAAACCGCAAGGTATGTTCCAGAAAAATGAGAGTGGTCTGAAGTAGGATATTTTAAAAACTAGCAGAGAGAACAGTAAGGCGCTGGGATAGAAGCATGGAAGGGAGGTGCATGTGGGTGGAAGGGGGGCCAAGGGACATGGACGGAGGAACCGGCAGAGATCCACAGCTGCTGGGCTGCTGGAGAATGGGCTTAGTAAGTAATGTGCTTCCTGCACAAGCCTGAGTTTGAGTGCTAGGAGCTTTGTAAAAAGCTGGGTGTGGCAGTATGCACTTGTAATAACAACGATGGGGAGGCAGAGAAAGGCTCACTTGCCATCCAGCCAAACCAAACAAAACTGGCAAACCCCAAGCCAGTGATACCCTGCCTAAGAAAACAGAAAGTGAATGGCTTCTGAGAAATGACATCCAAGGTTGACCTCAGGTCTCCACACTCACGCACACATGCACCTGCTCATATGACACACACACACACACAAAATCTCTCTCTCTCTCTCTCTCTCTCTCTCTCTCTCTCTCTCTCTCTCTCTCTCTCTCTCTCTCTCTCTCTCTCTCTCTCTTTATAAAGCCTGGAGCATGAGGAAAAGGGTACAGAGTTCTGATCCCTAGAACTATGTAGGCATAGCAGCCACCTGTAATTCCAGTGCTCAAGTAGGAGACAGGGTATCTCTGTGGCAAGCTGACTAACTAGTCAAGCTAAATCAGCAACTCCGGGTTCAAATGAGAGACTCTGACTCAGTATTTAGCATATAGAGAAACTGAGGAAGACAGCTGATGTCAAACTCTGGCCTCCACACACATGCCACATATGGGCAACCCCTCCCTGACACACACATACACCCACATACACCCACATATGCAAACATACACACACACACACACACACACACACACACACACACACACACACGGGAAAAGGGAGAAAGAAAAGAGAAAAGCAGCTGCTTTTAGAAGCCCACTGGGAGAAGCTTGCTCAGCCGTACTCGGTGCTTTCTGATGGGCTGTAACTAATATGGGTAGAGGTGTCTGTTGGGAGTGTCAGGATGGATTAGAACATGGTTTGGGGGGGAAAACAATTCAAAGGATACATTTCCAGTCTAAGAGAGAAAAATAAATTAAACTGAGCATACAGAAGAGACTTGGGTACATTGATGTACAAGTGGACAAAGGGTCTCATTTCATGATGATATCAGTATAGATATTTATAAATAAATCCCAGCTCATTTCATATATAGATAGAGTAATCTTGTAAAAGCAACCTGGCTTCCTAGAGACTCTGCTACTGGGAGTCTAACTAGAAAGGAGATATGAACGAAATGGTTCCTGCAAAACGCTATCCCATACCATCAATAGGAACAGATGAAGGCTAAGAATACCAACACGGCAAACCCAGGAGGGATGTGCGGAGCTGATTCTGGGTGGAGAAGAGCTACTTTGACAACCAGCAGGTTTCGCGCGGAGATGCGTACCCTGCTCTGAAACCACAGCTCACGGCAGATTTTCCATGAGTCCTCATGAGAACTGAAAGGACGAGCCACAAAGCTAGTTAAAAAGAACCTGAGAATGATGACAAGTCTCATGCTTGTGGTCAGCATCAATAAGGCACCTGTTCAAATCAATAAGGGAAGGATAGAAACCCAACAGAGAAAATGGGCAAAAGAGGTGGTGAAGCCAGAGTTGCACAAGAGTCACAGCTGACAAAAACAAAACCATACAAAAACCAGCTGACCCACTGTGTATGGAGAAATGCTAACCAAAACAACAGTGACACGCTGGGGCAGAGTTGGTAGGAGCTCTCCTGGCATTCACCAAGTCCTGGGTTCTATTCCCAGCACTGCATCAAACCAGGCACGGTGTGGTGCCACATCCCTACCATTCCAGCTAGGGAGGGAGAGAAAAGAAGACAGTGCAGAGGTTCAAGATCATCCTTGGTTACAAAATGAGTACAAGTCCAGCCTGGGCTACATGAGACCATGCCTCAATAAAAATAAAAGAAAACAAAATGGAACACAGTGAAAGGCCATTACACCAGATTATGAGAGAGACAGAGAGAGAGTCAGAGAGAGACAGAGAGAGAGAGAGAGAGAGAGAGAGAGAGAGAGAGAGAGAGAGGAAGGGAGAGAGAGAGAGACAGAGAGAGACAGAGAGAGAGAGAGAGAGAGAGAGAGAGAGAGAGAGAGAGAGAGAGAGAGAGAGAGAGCGCAATTAATCAGGCAATACCAAGGCTCAGCAGAGTTGAAGTACGGATTCCCATGATAGTGGTAGGAATATAAAGTGGCCGAGTCTCTTTGACTCTCTAGCTCAGTTGAAAACAGACACTCATGACAACCCAATGACCCCATGCATCAGGAGGATACACATAGTTATTCACGGTGGTGCTGCTCATTAGTGCTGAAGCTGCAGACAAGATTGCAGTTCATCAGCCACAAAACAGAGGCAAATGCAAACAGCCACAAAGACAAACAAAGTACAGTGGCTATCCTGTTATTAAGGTGAAATTTCCCTATGGGCTTGTGTTTGAACCCTTGTGTCCCGGGAGGCAGTGTCTAAATGCAAACAGCCACAAAGACAAACAAAGTACAGTGGCTATCCTGTTATTAAGGTGAAATTTCCCTATGGGCTTGTGTTTGAACCCTTGTGTCCCGGGAGGCAGTGTCTGTGAACCATTAAGGAGCCGGGGCCTTGCTGGAGGAAGTGGGGCTGCCAGAGGATTGCCTTGAGGCTTCACAGCCTAGCCACTTCCTGTCATTGTCATTTCCCGGCCACCACCAACTTCAGGACATAGGATTGATGTAATGTTGAAACTGAAGAAGAGAGAATCAGTTTGAAGAATCTTGTGTCTGGGGAAGCATTGGTGACATTAGTTGAAACAGGGGCATGAATAGTAGCTGGGTTGGAGAAGTCGTTTGATTTCACTGGTGTCAGTTCAAAGGACAAGTAGGAACCAAAGTCTCAGTGTCTCTCCAAAGCTCAAGCTAGCATATGTGCCTGCCCTGTGACAGTGTTAAGAGGTGAGGCTCCCAGAAAGAGAGGCGGTCCTGAGGACTCTGCTCCAGTGGCCAGAATGACGTCATTATGGAGAGAGAAGGCTCCTGATGGAACAGTTTGGCCTAATGGTTCTCTCCCTGCTTCATGTATGGCACCTTGCCCTTCTTCTGTGCCCCGACACAACAAAAGGCCGCTATAGACTTCTGGGCTTATAGAACACTGGGAAGGAAGCTTTCTTCTATTTCTAATCTGTACTGGGATGAGGTACAGAACACAGGCAAGGCTACTGTTGATCATTTCCCTGGGACGGGGTATGGGCCACAGGCAAGGCTACTGTTATTTCCCTAGGATGGGATATGGACCCATAGGAAAGGCTACTGTTTATCATAATTTTCCCCGGGGTGAGGTGTGGACTATAGTAAAGACTACTGTCTGTCATTCCCTAAGATGGAGCATGCTGCTAGAGCTTCACCAACCAGGCTAAGACTGCGCTTTACTTGGTACCTGAATGTTGATGCTTAGAGACGCTGCAGGAGAAACAAAAGTTCAATGATGAGAGCTGGGGAGGAAAGCAACATGCTTTATAGTATGTGTTATATTACCCTAATTCCACAGAGACATTTTGCTAAAGTAAATTAGCTTCTAAGAGCCAAACACACAAGTGACAATCCACCTTTATATATGTTGGCTGTTAGAGGCTCAGTGAGGCACACCTCCGTGCCTTCGCTGAAGAAAGCCATGCTCAGAGAAACGGATGAGAGTCTGCTGGAATATTAAACCTTCAAGGCCTTTGATTTATATGAAACCCCCAAGAGGAAGCGGGGCGGGCTATCTGTTATCCTCACACTTTCAGTGGTACCTGCTTCTGCCCTTCCCCGTGAGTCAGCTACTTATTTATAGTTTTTCATTTAGCTCCAGTTTTTCAAAAAACCAGATTTAAAAAGTCATTATAGGCCTAAATGTTCCTCCACAAATTATTCATATAAAAAAGAAATAAATGATGTTGTGATAATGGAATAAGTAGGAGACTACACTCTTCTCTACACAAAGATGTGCTTTTGATAATAATATAGTCATGAAAAAAACTTCATGGGTGTATATTTCTCAAAAGAGAATTACCTACAGTTAGGTCAGAACAATCCTGCAAGGTACAGAGCTGTGTAGAAGAAACTGCATATGTCATAATTCATTGGGGTTCTTATTTCTTTTATCATTTATTTTTCTTCTAGGAACACTTAATGGGAAAAAGAAAACAGAAAACAAAGCTGAATCATAAAATTTACCAAACTATAAAAGCATCCAAACAAACAATACGCAAACCCTTGTAAGAAAAACTAAAATAAAATCCCACTACAATTCCAGGTTCAACAGAGTGCCATGTGTCTGCACCAGCCAATGCCTGCCGCTTAAGGCTTGAGCTGGATACACGGGAGGGAATGCGAGGCGGCTCCCCATCACTCCACCCTGCAGGACCTGAGTAGGCAGGGAACAACCCAGCCGCCTGCCCGCTGCCAGCACTGACGCGTGTGCTTTCTCATTGATTTCTTTTTATTCTCACAAATGTGCTTTAAT
Source organism: Microtus pennsylvanicus (assembly GCF_037038515.1). Lineage (NCBI taxonomy): Eukaryota > Metazoa > Chordata > Mammalia > Rodentia > Cricetidae > Microtus > Microtus pennsylvanicus. Next base: position 94,809,739 of record NC_134579.1, read on the forward strand.
GGGCAGATTAATATGAAAAGAACAGTTCAAACATGAATCCGCTATTTGTCTCCAGACTCTGGGGGTGAGGAGAGTGGGAGGGGGGCAGACTGCGCACTGCCATGGTGCCGGAACCCGGGACAGAGCCATCCCTTAGCCAGCGACCTCTATGTCCCACAACGGCCACAGAAGGCTATTGCTAGCAGTGCTGTGCCAAAGTCTTGTCCTTCCTCTTCATAATAAGAAAGAGAAAGAGAGAGAGACAGAGAGAGAGAGAGACAGAGAGAGAGAGACAGAGAGAGAGACAGAGAGAGAGAGAGAGAGAGGAGAAAGAAAGAAAGAAAGAAAGAAAGAAAGAAAGAAAGAAAGAAAGAAAGAAAGAAAGAAAGAAAGAAACCAAGAGAATAACATTTATTAACTTACCAGGCAGGACACAAAGTTCCATTCATTAAACCAAGAGAGATTCTTTAGTGCCAACACAGGCAGCATTTTGTGTCATAGGTTAGAGGCGCAGAGGGGAGTGAACGTGAGGCCTGGCATCAAATAAACATCAGTTCACTCTGATGCTCTGAGGGAACCAGGGGCTAGGGCAGGAAGAGGGCAGAACGGTGCATTTTAGTTGACATGTAGTTTCCTTCTCGTGGTGTGTGTATGAGTGCGTGTTACTGTGTGTACAGTATATGTGTGTGTGAGGATGTCATGTGCTTGCTTGTGCACACATACACATGTGGAGGAAGGAGGTAGACATCAAATGCTATTGTTCTCCATCTTATTTTCTGAGCCAGGATTTCTCAGTGAATCTAAACTTACAATTTTGGCTACACCAGCTGGTCAGTAAACTATGGGTCATTTTATTGCTGTACCCCCACAACATAAGCCACCATGCCTGGATTTGACACGGGTGCTAGCGGTCATATCTCATGTTCCCTATACTTGCTCAGCAAGCACCTGAACACTGAGATAGCTCCCTAGCCCCATGATAGGTACTTCCATATGAGTTCTCCCTTATGCTGAAGAGCACAGGCAGGACCTGCCTGAGTGTCCGGAAAGGCCAGGCTAATAGGTGAGGGTCACTGGGGAGGGCGTGGGGACAGACAGCTTAGGGACTGACAGCATTGTCTTTCTGCTTTCATATAGAACTGAGGATATCTGACTTAGTAATCAGAATTCAATCAAAGACATGAAGATTGTCCCCACTCTGCTGTCTATGTGGTCAACAGCTCTCTCTGAGAATGATGGGTTATCTCAGCTATACTCTCTGAGGATGATGGGCTATCTCAGCTATACTCTCTGAGGATGATGGGCTATCTCAGTTATACTCTCTGAGAAGGAGGGGCTATCTCAGCTATACTCTCTGAGAACGATGGGCTATCTCAGCTATACTCTCTGATAAGGAGGGGATATCTCAGCTATACTCTTTGAGAATGATGGGCTATGTCTTAAATTCACCAACATCTCTCATGCAGGAAGACACGGAAGCAAGGCTTTGCATTTCTCATAGGTGACGTTTCTCCACCCAGGAGCTTCACGCAGCACGCCATGCAGACTTCTAAGTTCCACCATACCCCTGATGTTCAGGACCAAGCTCACTGGAGCTGGAGCTGCCTTGGGCTGAGGGAGTAGGAGCCTGGTGCTTCCTGCTGGAATGGAGGCTGAGCGATCGCTGTGACAAGAGGCTGCTCCTCCAGAAATGCTGCTCCCAGGCACTTCTCCCACCTCCCTGAATTTTATGCCCTCCTTGAGGCATGTGCTGTGGTTTGGCCAACCATTCTGCTGAGAAGAAAGAAAAACGTCTCCCTGTGGTACGTGGGGAAGCAGTCCCCAGCCAGTTTCAACAGGTACTAGGCATGTTTCAGCAGGCACTGAACTGCACTCAGAGGACAACGTAGGTGTAAGTGAGAAATGTGTGCAAGAAGGGGCGAGAGAGGCTGGGCTGAGACGCTGGGGCCAGGGAAGAGCTCTAGGCCACGCTTACTCGTTTACCAGTCAAGCCCACCCGGGAAAGCAGTCAAGTTCTGGGGTAGAGGCAGTGAAACACAGCTAAAGAAGGTGGGAACGAACCCCATTCTGCTCATGGGGCATTTCTGCTTTGCTCAGCGTTCATCTGTCTGTTTTCCACACTTTTCATACTAGCAAACAAAACGGTACAACTATAATAGGGCAGAGTTCATGCCCGCAGGAGCTATGAAAATGTAAGGTGGCTAATTTCTTTGGATCCCTCAGAGGTTGAGAGGTCCGAGACAAACCACAACGAGCTGATTACATGTTACACACACTCCCCTAACTGCAGGGGCCAAAACAATACCTCTCTTACTGTTTGCAGGGTGATAGGGCACACCCCCAAGTTCAGCATGTGCCTCCAACAGGGTGGCTCTACAGAAAGTGAACCACGAGCCCCATTCTGAAAATGTACGTGACAAACAGTATCTGGGCTTCCCTCCATGGCTTGTTTAGTTTAATGCTCTAAAGGAAGGCTGGGGATGGGTTATGAATAAGCTTCAGCTCCTCATTCTCCCCACAATGTGAAGACAGTGCAGGTCTACCCTCTGAGCAAGGTATTTTCATACTATTATAGAGCTCGCTCTGAAGGCCAGAGTCACAATTTTATCACCTGGTATGTGAGCAAGGACCACAGCCTTTTGCTGTAATAACAGGTCTGAGGATAGAGAAACAAAATCAAAATACCAGAAAGGTATTCGTCAAAGCCAAAATGAAATATGTGTACTAGCTGTCTGACACACGTCCGTCCACACAGACGCTCCATTACCTCATCTTACAGTTACAAATCCCCCACACCCGGGGGACATTTGGAGGACACGAGGCTGCCTTTGCCCTTCTCCTGCCCTGGAGTCTGGGAACAAGGTGCCTTCTCTACTCTAGCCTGGGAACAAAGTGCCCTCCTTCCTTAGAGCTGAGGAACAAGGTGCCCTCTCTAATATAACCTTTGTCAGAATTCCTTTCATGGGATTACAAGAAAGACCATCTGGTGCCCAAGTTTATCTTTTATCTGCTGTGTATTGAGGCTGGGGAGACAATTTAGGCAAGCATGAAGACCTCAGAAACCACATAAAAATATGGGTGTGGGAATGCATACTTGGGTCCTAGCAACAGAGAAGGGGAGCTAGGGATTGTTGGTCAGCCAGCCTGGATGAATCATCAATCTCTAGGCCAATGAAAATAACTTGACTCAGAAAAGAAGGTGAAAAATGCCTCTGGCCTTCACATTTACATACAGATATAAGAACATGTGCACTAACAACTAAATAAACAAATAACTAGGGCTAGAAATAAACAATTAGAACCCAGGAAAAATGGCCACGGGGCTAGGTTTGTTACTTGGGGCTGGCATATAAACAGGGAAGGAGCTGGGGAACATGCCCTCACTTCACACTCTACAGTGCTGCTACAAGCGTTCTGCAGTTAGAGATGAGGTCCTGGGTGGCAGCATGTGCAGCATGTGTATATGGCATGCTTGAAGCCTGCAGAGCTTAGAAGGCAGAGCACTGATCTCACCCACTGCCTCCTCAGCCGCATCCTATCTATTGCCATTAAAGATTTGGACTTGTGTGCACAGAGAGGATTAAGGATATAATTTCCATGCCTCCAGATGGTATGCAAGTAATCCAATATGCAAAAAAAATGCAAGTTTGTCTTTTTTATCTTTGGACTAACACCAAGAGAAGAAAACATCCGCTGTGTACTCCCATGCTGGAAACATCAAAGTGAGCAGCAATGCAGCAGACCCTCCTTATCGCAGGAAATGCACCTCGAGATCTGCACTGACTGTCGGATGGCCCAGATGGTCCCAAGCCCTGAGTGACAGTGGGGAATCAGCAGGGTTGCATGCTTTCTGTCCTCATACCCCCTTTGAACCACTTTTCTCAGCTTTGGGGGCATTACTGAGTGCAAGGATAACTCAGCCCCAGCCTGTGGTACTGCCACAGCCAAAGCGGAAACAAGGATGGCTATAGAACGACCCACGGGCGAGTACCGGGCAGCACAGAGGCATCGGACAAAGCAGAATCCGTGTTCTTTGGTGGGATGAAGAATGTCTCACCATGCTGCTCAGAAGGGTGTGTTATTCGAACTTGGGATTGCTTCCTTCTAGACTCTCCTAGGTAACATTTTTGGACTATCGTTCTTTGTACATAACCGAAATCACGAAACGTGGATGGAGGGTCAGGAGGACTTCTGAAATAAAGAGAGGAAAGCAGCAAGGATGGTCAGTCTATGGCTGGGCACTAGTCTGGGCCCTATAGATAGACATACATGTGTCTCCACAGGTAGTCCCCCAGCCCCCAGGCAGGCAGGCTGCACTAACAGCTTCACAGTGCAAGAGAGAGCAACATGGGTGCACCAGTGGCTCACCCAAGCCTCATGACTATGGTATGTCAGATCTGAGAGTGAGCTTCTGCATTGAACAGTACACCTTCAGTGTAAGAATAAACACACACATTTTACATATCACCAAAGGTTCTGCCCACTAGCTCACATCCACAGCTTCCACTGTGCACTTATTTTCAAAATTTATCAGTATAACTTTTAGTGTTTGCATTAGTCAGGGTTCTCTAGAGGAACAGAATGTATAGAATGAACATATACATATATGTATGAAGGTATCCCATTCATATGTGTGTATACATAATACATATATCATATACACACATATAAAGGAGATTTATTAGAGTTATTTAGAAGCTGTGGTCCAGCTAATCAAACAGTGGCTGTCTATGAATAGATGATCCAAGATTCCAGTTCAGTCCACAAGGCTGGATATCTCAGCTGGTCTCCAGTATACACCAGAATCCCCCCAAAAAAGAGGTGCTAATGACAGCGAAGAGATGGACTTTCTGACAGGAGGGAGAATAAGCAGGCAAAGAGAGCAAGCTTCCTTCTTCCATGTCCTTTAAATAGACTGCCAGCAGACAGGGTGGCTCAGATTAAATATGGATCTTTCCACCTCAATATATTTGGATTAAAAGTGTGTCTTCACACTTTCAAGGATTTAATTAAGAAACAAATCCCTCACAGGTGTACCCAACTGCTTGGGTTTCAGTGAATTCTAGGTGTAGTCAAGTTGACAATGAAGAACAACCATCAGTGTTAATCTTCACGTTTGTATACTCTACGATCACCTAGGAGAAGGTCACCTGGGCATGTCTCTGGAAAAGTTTATCTCAGTTGAGGTGGGAAGACCTGCCCACTGCTGGTGGGACCATTGCCTAAGCAAAGGGTTCTTGGACTGTAAAGATGGCACCAGCTCGGTCAGCCACAGCCCTCTGCTTCTTTACTGCAGATGCCACGTCTCAAGCTCCTGTCTCTATGACTTCATACAGTGACGGACTAAAACAAACGAGCCTAGGCTGTCAGCTGAAATAAGCCCTTTTCCCGCTTAAGTTGCACATAAGGCAGTGTTGTTATCACAGTAGCAGAGAGGAAGCTAAGACAATCTGTTGTCTGTTCCCAGAGATGGTAAGAAAAATAGAGCAGAAAAAATCACTAAACCAAGGGGAATTTCCCATCAAGAATTTAGAACGTCTTGGTTTCAGTTAGTAGGTGCATTTAAAAAAATTCTACACTTGCCACCATTCATTATTTCATCATTAGATCAAAGACATAACTAAGCCATACCCAGGGCGTGTGCCGTTTATTAGAATTCACCCAGAGTGTGAGAGGAAGACCAGGCACTAAGTAACTAGACCTCCCCTCACAGCCAAGGATCAGAGACAAGCCAACGGCAGGATGCCAGGGCTTCCTTTCCCTCACTTTAATTAACACAAGTCCTATCCCAAATTCCTTTCCTATGATAAAATTCTTAAACTGTGCTCCAGTTTAACTTTGCACACAACCACATCCAGCCACACTGTCTTTGCTTACATCTCTTTTAAAAGTAAAAAAAAAGCAGCAAATCAAATTATTTACAGTGAATTACTGTTTTAAAGTACTTGCAATGATGTGTTTTTAGAGAAAATACTGAGCTCTGCAAGCAAGGCTGGAAGGTAACATACATAGACCACTATACTAGGCAATATGGTCTCCCGTCGACGTTCTAGAGGGAGCACAGGAATCAGAATGGTCGTGAGCACAAAGGGAGTCTATATAGGTACTATTCTAAGTACTCTGCTCTACTCAGCATAGGCAATTCTCAAAATTGCTTCACACATTAAAATACATCCCTACCCGTAAAAAAACTACAAACGGTGTGCATCCCCCACAGGCATGATTCATCTCCCGGATGTAATAATTTACCTTGCGTAATAATGAATGGGCAAGTCGAGACTGAAGAAGGAAAGATTCATGCTCTCAAAGATAAATAAGTTCTGGGGATGGCTCCTCATTTATAACTTCCCAAGGTAAGAACAGTGCATGCCCGTCAGCTCTGATAAAGACCAAGCACTAAAACAGGAAGAAAAATCATCCCGGGGGATGCACAAACTCCCACTGCCGGGTTTGTCTGATGTTCAACTCTCTAATCTGTCCAGAGCACATTTTCCCCGGGGCCTTCTAATTTATGGCTAAAGTGAAGGGCAAAGCTGGACCCTTTTCCCGCCGGGATGCGGGGCTGAGACCAGGACTTGCGATCTCAGCCCAGATGATGGGAGCTGCTCAGACAGGCCCGACCCTACCTCTTCCTCCTTTCCCGCTATTCCTCATACTTGCCCATACTTCACCTAACCTCAGTCTCTTCCTGATTTATTTTGTGCAGGAATCTGCATCTTGCTGGACGGATGACTTTTGGGTTGGAATCGAGTGGGGGAGTGCCTTTAGTGACTGTGGCATCAGGCCCCCGTGGTACTTTTCCTCTTTCTACCAACCCTTTCTGGACTTGTGTGAGCACTCGCTCCTGCCACTGCCTCTAGGGGTAAGTAGTTCTCCGTGTTCCTTTCTCCCTTTCAGAATCTGTCTTGCCGAAAGAGCTCAACCACTCACACGTTCCTAAATATCACTCCTGGGGCTCTATGATAGAAACAGGGATGTCTCTCAGTTGGTAGAGGAGGTGTTTAACATGTAGGAAGCCCTGAGTTTCATCTGTAAACATGGCATGGTGTTGCAAGTCTGTAATGTCAGCACTCGGGAGTTGGAAGCAGGATGATCAAGAGTTCTAGGTCATCTTCAGTCACACTTCAAAGTCTCAAATGTAGCCTCAAAGGCAAAATCCAAAACAACTACATGCCACCACCCATGGCCAGTTCTCAGCTCTACATCTCTAGCCCCAACTTGCCTGTAAGTTCCAGGGTCTGCACACACGAACTCAGACACTCAGGAGCATTTCAGACTTAGCATGTTCTAAACCGTTCTCCTGCTGTCCTTTTAGTACACACTGCACCTGGGAGCTGAACCCCACACCAGCTATCCCGACCGTATCACCTGCCCTGCCCATGTTTAAGACCTACAGCTCTGCTAGGAACTGCATCTTTAGTGTGCCTTCCTCACCCAGTTCTTCTGCGCTGCCTTAACTAGCTGAGGGAGCTTCTTTAGGGTTCTTGGCTTCTTTCCCCTTTCTGTCTGTTCTTCACGTCAGCCAGGTTAGAATAAATGTGCTCATACAATGTTTGAAACCCACCACTGCACTTGAAGCCAATCAGAACCTGTGGCCATCAGCTGGGGACCCGCCCCTGCTGACCTCCCTTTGGGCCATTCCTCTCCATAGCATGGCAGCACCCCAGTTCCTTGCAGACTCTCCTTCTCTGCCTACTCACCATGCCTAGCTTTCCCCCTGCTGAGATCAAACACAAGTCCTTTTGCTTGCCAGGCAAATGCTTTACAGACAGCCCTATCACCCGGCTGCCCAGCCCATCTCTTCATGTTGCGTCTGCTTCTCCTTCGCACTTTGGTACAAATGTTTTGTACTCTCATTACGGCAGTTTTGTCAGTTTCCCCTTATCAGACCGGGGGAGGGGAGGACTCAGCAGTTACCCATTGGACATCACACCAGAAATAACCAGAGTGCCTGACAGAAAAGAGGCATCTGGCAAATATTTTGTGAAGAAAGAGTACTTTTCCTTTACCTTGTAGAACTTAGAGACAAGGGGAAAGTTAAAGAAATAAACCTGTCACGTGAACTATGCAGTGGTGAGGAGGAGAGGACAGGAGGACAGGAGTCACTGCACACTACAGCCACATGCGGGGTCAAAGGCTACGGAGGGCATGATTCCTCTCGTATTAGATGTCCAGGAAAGACAAATCCACAGAGACAGAAAGAAGATAAGTGGTGGTCAGACCAGGGAAGAGAGATGAATGGGGATGACTACAAATGGGCCTAGGCTTTCTTTGGGGTGATAGAATATTCTGATTGTGGTGAGAGTTGGCTAGATCTGTAGACACACGAAAGCCAATGGCTTGGACCACTGGGCTAGGAGAGTCTTATAATTGGAAACTTTATCTTAATTAAGCTGTTATTAAAAAAAATAAGGGCTGGGTAATGTACTTGCAATGCATGAGTGAAGACCTCAGTTTGGAAATCTGGAATGCATGTAAAAGCCAGACACATGTCTGTGACTCCAGAACTCTTTTGGGCAATATGGGAGGTAGAGGCAGGAGAATGCCTACAAGTTCAAGGGCCAGTTAGCCTGGTATACAAAATAGTGAGACCTTGCCTCAAACAAGGTAGAAGGTGAAAACTGACATCTGGCATTGTCCATTGACCCCGATATGCTCACTGTGACAGGTGTGTACACATAAACACACTCAAACGAAACACACAAAATAACTAAAGAGTGCGTGAGTTGAATGGCAATGGGATGGTACCCACATAACATAGTGGGGGATGTCTGGTCTTGGCAGGGGCCTTTGGACAGAAATCTTGAACTTCATTATGTTTTCTTCCCACACAAAGGTTGCTGTGTTCACACTTGTGAGAACAGCCTAGAGACACTAGAATCTTCCTCTTGATCTTTCCAGGCACAGAACCTGCTACTGAGCTGGAATGATGACCTTGACATCAAGGAGTGTCACTTGGAGGCAGATACCACAGCAATTACATCTAACTAGGCTTTGGTCAGCTCTGACTAGAGCAAAGAATGAACCCTCGGGACAAAAGGCCCAGAGATCGTGTGGATAGGACACTTTGTAATTCACAAAAGACCCTTCCATCTGCCATGGGATCTGATTATCACATCAGAAACCAAAGCCCTACTGGGTTGGCAAACGCCTCTTGGTATTTGAGGGCGACCTGGATGCATATGGTTCCAGGAAACCAAAAGCCAAGATGAGTACAGGGCCCTTTTGCTACCTCACCACTCTGATGGGCAAGCTGAGATCAATTTTTGTCAGGAACAGTCACAAAAAAAATGATCAGAGAAGTGTCACTCAGGCTGAGGTCCATCCTCAGTGCTTTCATTCACATATTATTTGACTTTAAATCACTTAGCTTCTCTCTCCCACATGCTGTCATCTGCAAAATTGGTGTGATAAGGCCGGGTCTGCTTTCTTTACTAGCCTGCCAGGAAGATTGAGAGCAGCCCCGCAGGAAGATAAGAACATCTATGTCTCCACACGATTTGCATGGGCTGCATGTGACTCAGCCTGGTGTCCAGGCGCTCATCCTCCCGAGGACAGCCAGTTCTCTCCACCCCTCATTGTAGCCCCAGGCCAACAGATGGTCTACTGTGTTCATGCCGCTAGACGGGTGGGGCCTTATTCCATGAACACAGTCCTCAGAGCACTCAGGAAGTGAGCAGGCAGGATAGCTGGTTCTTATGGCTGCCCTTCCTGCTCGAATCTAGGCTACTACAACCTCTTTCTTGTTTCTCATGCAACCTTCTTCCCCTCCCCCTACAGACAGTGATATGCCTCACTTTCAAGGACTCTCCCTAGTGGGTGCCTGTCCTATGCACAGGATGCCAACAGGAGCAGCTCCTCCAGCTAATACAAGTGTGCCCCTTCCACGTGCCTTGCTGCCTTTTTCTCTGCCATCCAAGGAAGCCTGAACCCAGAAAGGACCAATGTCCTGGTATGAGAGATATATCTCATGTTTCTTCTTGAGCTCTGAGCCCAGCTGGGAGAACTCAGTTTGGGTGCTCAGAATTTCTGTGCAAAGACCCTGGGCTATGACCAGATGAGAAAGGACACCTCTTCATACTGTGAAACATCCTCAAAGCTTAAGACCAGACTTGGCTCTCTTGAATATGCACAGCAACCAGTGCCAGAAGCTGTGGTGAAGGACCAGCCTTGGTCTGGGTTCAGCTAGGACAGCATTGCAAACCCTTCCCCACTGCTTCGTCTAGCTATCTTCCCTAGGTCAGGGTTGAAGCACACACATCGCTTAGGGAGGTTGGCACTACAAGGGTTAACTTTTCACTGATAATATATGCACGATTACATATTTTGTAAATGAGCAAAGGAAGGAGTGAAGAGCCAGGGGCAGCTAACATGGCACTGATAGTCCAAACTAGATGCAGATGAAAATCATGTGCAGAATGAAGGGCACACGAACCCCACGATCATCAGGCCTCGCTAATGACCCAGCCATAGTAGGGCTGGATTGGACTTCCAAAGGACACTGCACCTGACATAGAAGGGAAAGGTAAGGGAGGGGGACAGAGCTTTCTGTAGCCTGAATTACAAGGTGTTATAAACCTAGGTTTGAAAATTTACCATGCAAAAATGATCTACAAACAGAAATTTCCAAATGAGAGGCTGAGTTGCTGACTGGACGCTGGTGTGAATCCGTGTGTGGAGGTTTGGATGAGAATGCCCCCCCCCCATAGGTTTTTGTGTTTGAATGTTTGGTCCTCAGTGGAACTGTTTGGAAAGGATTAGGAGGTGTGGCCTTGCTGAAGTAGATATGGCCTCTTTGGATGTGTGTCCCAACAAGAGCCTAAGGGAACAAAGGTTTGCTTTGGTTCACTGTTCGGGTTGCAGGACATACCGGTGTAGAAGTCACTGTGACAAGATTTAGAGGAGCGAGCTGAGCACATCCACAGTCAAGACGCAGAGAAAGAAAATGCACGCTCGGCTCGCTTCCCCTACTTTACACAGGTCAGGATGCCCTACTCAAGGAACTGCGTCTCCCATAATTAAGATATTTCTTCCCATATCAATTAACGTATGCCCAGAGGCCCATCTCCAAGGAGAGTCTAGACTCTGCCAGGGTGAGAGTGAACACTAGCCACTCCACAGTCCATCTCCCTAGAACGAGCCACCTGCTACTGTTTTCATCCACTCAAAAGATACTTGTCCGTGAAATGAATGCTCACCACTTAGTATGACCATGCGAAGATGTTGGGTTTTCAAAGACAAAGGGAACCTTTTCCTTGCCTCGAGGGATTAGAGTTAGCATAAATAACCAGTGATATGTAAGGAGTATACACAAGATAAGACAGCCATAAGGAAGCATTATTTCCTAGGACATACTATTATATGCACCTAAAAAGGCCACCTGCTTATGATTGTCGGCATGTCAAAACATAATGCAGACACAAATTTAAGAGCTCAAAGAGAGAAAGGTGCGATTCAACTAATACATTCCAGGCTTGGCAACTGTAGAATTTATTGCTCATTAAAACTGTATTTTAATTATCCTAGTTTTAATTAAAGTATTATGTGGAGTTGGTGAAATGCAATTATGTGCAACTGACTTAAGATGTATAATAGGCTAATATTTGTGAAGAAATGCATTATTGTCACTAGATCTGCTCCCGTAAAATGAAGTGGCATTTTATTTCAAATGAAAAATCGCTACATAGAATATTAAACTCTTGTCATTAAAGTTAAACACTACATTGCCAACTCAAATGGAACCAAGTCATTGAAGAGCGCCCCTCCCCATGCCGATCGGTCTGCACAGAGATGGCGCCCTGAATGTGACCTGCCATATCAGCAGCTTGGGGGCCTCAAAACAAGGAGACACCAGCACCCTCCATTATCCCTTATGTATCTTGGGATAAGAGGGACCTCACATTTGAGAATGTATCTGCTAGTAGGTAGAGCCCACAATCTGTTTATGAGGTAACCCGCTGTCACACTGCCTGCTGGTTTGTAAGAGAATAGCAATCTTTGGGGCCATCTCAGCCATCTCTCACCATGCAGTGGGGTTCTAAAGCACAGACCTCTGGAGGCAGGCTGGGTGGGAACAAGACAGTCCACATCTTCATTCCAACCCTTGTCAGCTGACAATTTTTACGGGCATGCAGAGGGCCTCTGGGATTCCTCACCTTAAAGAAAATCCCTGGTCTGGGGAGGCAGCTAAGAGGTGAGAGCACACGCATGAGGCCCTGAGTTCTAATCCCCAGAAACTATGCAAAAATCCAGGTGCAACTACACACAAGCCCAGGACTATAGAGGTTGGAGACAGGAGGATCACTGGCCTAGAAAAAAAAAACAAAAGCAAAACAACACACACACACACACACATACATAAACAAAACCCAACAAGCTCCAGGTTCAGTAAGACCTCATCTCAAGAATAAAGCAGAGAGTGACAGAGGAGGACACCCAGCACCCACTCTGGCCTTGCGAGCACACCTGTATGTGTGCGCCCATACATCACAGCACACATATATGACATTACATCAAAACAAAATAACCAAGTCCCTTGCCTTGTTGTGCCCACTGTGGACACTTGTTGCTCTTCGAGACAATCACAGTAAAGGGACCCCAAAGCTATCTTTACTTGCTATCCCCACTGTATTTTTTTAAATAAGTATTTTTAATATTAACCATTTTCTAACTCAGAGAAAATACTGAAGTGAAGACTGACATTTCCGAGGCTGTATTTCCTTCAAGATTCAACATCCACCCTCAAACTCAATCTGAAGTCTTTGGGCAAGGTCATGTCTTAAGACCTCCTCTGTCGCCCTTGCCTTTGAAGGCTGCTTGGCTGCTGTGGAGCTCTATGAAGCAGCAGTGACCTTTGGCCTCCTATCCCCCTTCGCCTTTGAAGGCTAACTTGCCTGGCTGCAGCATCTGTGTATAAAGCTATGGCATCAGATAGTCACTTGGCCCCCTGGAAACAACAGACACTGTCTCCTCCATTACCACTGGCAGCTGGCTTCTTCATAGTGGCTGGATTCAAAATGTGGCTGCTTTCAAGACCTTTGCCTTGAAGTTCTGCAGCAAAACCACAGTGTGCCCAGGCTTGAAACAAGTATCTGTCCCTCTTGAAGTTTATTTGACTTTCTGTCTCTGGAGAGTATTCATTTTGGGAACTATTACAGTAGTGATTTCTCCCAAATATCACCCCCCACACACACACACACACACTGTTCTGGAATCTCGTAGGTGTTGAAATGAGTACTCTACTCTCTGTATCTTCAACAATCTCCCTTTCTACAGTATCTATAGTTGTATCTCTGTGTTTAATCTGAGTGTTTGTCTCAGATCTACCAGAACAATCTCTCTCAGTTTAGCAGTATAGACTCTGTTTTTTCACTCCTTCATTTGACTTCTAAGACAAATGGAAACATTTTGCAGTGCAAGGAGTTTGGGTCTTTTTTTTTTTAAATTAGCCACATGAAGGGATGTTCGATATCATTCACCACTGAGGGAGATGAAAATTAAAAACTCAATGAGGGGAGAAAAAACACCAATAAGATATCATTAGGCATCTATCAGGATGGACAAGGCAAACCATAAAATGGGAACAACATTGCATGCCAGAAAGAAAACAGAGAAACTCTGCGTTTATTGTTGATGTCAACATGAAATGGAATAGTCACTATGGAAAAGTTACTGATGTCACCGTAAAAAAGAACACTAAAAATGGAACATGCCCCTAGCACCTGTGTGTCTGTCCCAGAAAATGTAAGTCTTGCTCTCACAGAAAAACCCATGCAAGAATATTCACAGTAGCTGCACGCATCATGGTCCCATTGTGGAGACAACCCAAACATCTTTCAACAGAGCAGTGACCATACAAACGTTGGTGCCTCCACATAGCACTCACACACAACAATAGCAAACCAACCATTCACATGGTGACAACCCTGATGAAGCAGAGAATCTGCCGAGTGACAAAAGCCAAGTCCAAAAGACTATGTGCATGGGATTTCATTCACATACCACTGCCCAGGGACGGACTGGACCTGTGCAATCCTGGCTATGATGCTGTAAGAGATAAACATTGGCAGAAATGGGCCACCCTATATCACCTCTTATAACTGCTTGGGATCTGAAGTCATCACAAACTGCTCCACGTTTGTAGAGATGAGAGGTAGGATGGTAGTGTTGGGGAGTGGGAGCTGATGTCTAACAAATACAAGACTCTAGTGTTTACAAAGTGAAGCATCTACAGGTGATGTGAGTGACGGCTGGGCGACATGTGAACACGCTTGATGCCACTCAGCCACAGTGAAAATGGCTACAACAGGTTGAGGAGGTGACTCGGTGTTTAAGAGCACTTTCCGTATATGAATGAGGATCTTAGGTTCTTAGCACCTACAAAAGAAATCTGGGCAAGGCCATAGGAACAGCTGTAACCTCAGTGCCAATGATGTAGAGACAGGAGGACTGCTGAGGCCTTGCTGACTGTCAGTCCAGCTCCGGGTTCAGTGGGAGATCCTGGCTCAAAGGAATAAAGTGGGGACTGAGAGAGCAGGACACATGGCATCCTCATGTGGCTGCTGCACATGTAGCCTCACCCATGAACACATAATCAAATGTGTATATGCTGTGCACACCATATATAGACACATGAATAAATGATTAAAATACTAACTTTAATGTTATATGAATTTTTTTTCTAAAATAGAAGGCCTCCTCTTTCAAGGACTTCCTACTGTACACAGAATAAAATGATTACCTATTTCTAGATTCTGTCTCCATGGGGGCCTCTTTACTTTTGCCTGTTCCTTTCTTACAACTGACCTAGCATAGATACTCCAGCAAACACATCAAACCACTCCCTGCATCTGGCCTCTGCCTGGAACATATATCCTGAGGCATGGCTGGTGCTCCTCAGCTGCAGACATCATGCTGAGAGGCCAGCAAGTACTGGAAGGGTGACTCTGCAATCCCACAGTGCCAGCGCTGCCTGGCTATTGGCCTCTGTCTGCCTTTCTTCTCACCAGTAAATCCAGGATAATCGCAGTCCCCACTCACTGGCTGCTGTGAAGATTAAACGAGTCATTATAAATAAAACACTTAAAACACTGCCTGGCAACTCCAAAATTGCTAATTATTATTATTATTAAATGTCATATTGAGACTATCACAGAAATTAGGTTGAATGAATGAAGTCAGACACAAAGGACTTCATATTCAATGATTCCATTTATATGGAAGTCTAGAATAAGAAACAATCACCAATCTATGGTAATTAGATTAGTTGGGGAGAGGAGCTGTAGGAAAAAGCATCCACTGAGAGGGGGGAGAATACTTCTGTAGGCACAGTTGCAAAAATTCACCCACTGATGGACTGAAAATCTGTGCACTTTATGAGATGCAAATTATGACCCAAATGTGGCTGAAATTTATTTATTTCTGTGTATGTGCGCACACTCAGATGGATGAGTGTTCATGCATGTATGTAGGGACCAAAGGATAATCTTTGGTAACGGTTCTCAAAAGCTGTCCACTTTGGTCTTTGAGACAAGGTTTCTCACTGGCCTGAAGCTCTCCAAGCAGGCTAGGCTGGCCAGCCCACGAGCTTCAGGGATCTTCCTATTTCTGCCTCCCCCGCACAGGGATGATAAGCACATGCCACCATGCCTCTTTTTAGTTTTCTAATGTACATTCTGGGACTTGAACTCAGATCCTCATGCCTGCAAAGAAAGCACATTTTCAACTGAGGGAATCCCCCCAAACATTAATACTCAATTCAAAGGATCCCTATCCCTAGATTGGTACCCTGTTGTGTCTCCTTGGTCACATCCTCTTAGCATCAGTTCCTACATGTTGTTCCCACACCAGAACATGGCTTCACCAATAACAACACTTTGAATGCTTTGCTTTCCTCTTGGTGCTTAGCAACCACGCTGGTGATAGACATTAGATAGGTACTCAGTAAGTATCTATGGACTCAAGGGTGAGGAAGAACAGGAGTAATGGGGAGGGGGAGGGGGAAAGAGAGAAGGAGAGAGGTGGATGGAGGTGGTGAGGTAAGGGAGGCAGTAGACCTGGCCGTGGACGCCAGCCTTCCTATCAGCACTATACAGAAAGTCAAGTTTCAAATACTTCCCTGAACATTCCTAAATTTTAAAACACAAAACAATGGGGTAAAGGGGAGAAAAGTAACTTGCCCAAGACCAGAAGCTGGGCTGGAACCCCCACATTCTAGCCAGTTTCACTCATGCTAAGTAAGGCTCACTTCACACACATAGATATGCACTATAAACAGTCACAAAATGCCCATAAAATATAATATAAAATATTTTAAAGCACATTATTCTGAAAGCTCGGTTAACTATAAAAATATTATTACAACCAGATCTACTTCACGCGAGCACTGAGTTGTGGCTCCCAACACAAGTGCTAATTTCAACAGATCTTTCTTGGAACAGCGGAAATAAAATGGTAATAAGTTAATGGATGCTTGAGTATTTAAGCTTGGACAATTATGAGGCAGGCTGTTTGTAAGTCACCTGGGATGCTGTTTATTGCCCATACTTCACAGTCCAGATCGTTACTGGGGAGCCATCTATCGCAAAGCCGACTGGAGCTTTGAAACAGTCGATCTATAAACTTCGCATTTCCAGAAAAACATGTGCAAGAATGCTTGTGTTCACACATTCCTGTCAGGTAGACGACAGGATGCAATCTGAGCACAAAAACCTGCAATTAAGCAAAAGAATGGCACTGTACACACCAAGTTTTTGCCTCCTAATCTGATAACTGCTGGCATGAATTACCTCCTGGGGGTAAGGGAAACGCCGCATGGCATCCAGATTCACATTTCAAAGCTCGAGAAATAAAAGGAAAGAAAGAAAACAGATCTAAGCCAGGATAACATAGAGAACTTTCTGTTTTCAACTTAGACTACATTAATAAGACAAAGCTGTCTTCAACTGTGACAGGAGAAGACAGTAAATTAACTGTTTGGATCCAGTAAATCAGAAGAATAAACATGCAATTTTTTTCTCTCCTCAGATACATAAAACCCATAATCATCTATTCAAATTTCTCTGCATAACTTACCCTCGGTGCTTTCAAAACATCATTTGCCTTTCCAAGATGTTTTTCTGTGTGAACAGTCATTTTCTGTGCAGCTTTCACTTCATCCCCCTTCTGCTGGGGAAGTGCAGATGCCACCTGACATGTCTTGACAACCACCTATCCATCCAGCCCTGCAGGACTGCACCTCTGCCTTATAGATGAGGCCATGCAGTTACAGAAATAAGTATGATTTCAGTGGATACCACCATGGGAGAAGCCTAGATGTGATTAGGAAACACCTCAGGTAGACAGGGACCTATAGGCAAAAAGAATTAATATGGATAGACTAGCTGGAATGACAATCTAATGGCTCCTCTTCTACTGGAGTTCTGACTAAAGCCATTAATCTTAAGAGGATGCTGGGAAGAACCCGAGACTCTCAAGAGGACCACTGCAAGATGATAGCAGTGAACCCTGTTGGCTGCCTCCATCTCCTGGGCAACAGGAGAGATGGGTAGCCTTTCTTCTCTCAGAGGAGAGATGCTGGGGGAAATGAGACCGTGGTTCCCTGGAAGGCTCAGGTCATAGATCCTGGAATGGTTATGTAAAAGGAACTTGCAGCATTAGGGCATGTGGCGGCCACAGGCTTCAGGCACTAAATCATAGCTATGCTAGTTACAGAGTCTCTCTCTCCCCTTCTGTCCCTCTTCCCATCTGTGTTCTCATCTTCAATGCCTTTGCAACATCTCTTTCCATTGTCCATATGACCTATATGTTTGTAAGCTCCAGGACCTAAGGCTTGGAGGTCCTTGGGAGCCCATTAAGCTGTTGGTTTGCTCCATGCTCCTGGGGCCACAGGCACAGGTCTTGTTCCTGCAGAATGCTTTTCTCTGACATTCGGTGTTTACTGAAATAAAATTTCTCTATGCAAAAAAAATTTTTTTTTGTTAAAGCCAAAGTCAGTCAGTCTCTGTGGCAGGCAAGAACATCAACTGATATACTTGATATACTGAAACTCTCTGGGCTTGGCCTAATGCTTCATGAATTCCATGAGTTTGCAGATAGACCAAGTTCAACATAGACCATGCTAGTGACCTTGAATCTGGTATATGTAACTATCTAGTCACTGATTGCACTTGTCCAAACATGCCATGTCCAAAAAGAATTGAAGAGACTGCTACCACGCCAGAATACACACACACACACACACACACACACACACACACACACACACACACATACGCACGCACATTCAAACCTGCTTCTCCTAAAATTTTCTGTCCACTTCAGGCCAGCTAATCAGGCCCCAGATCTTAAGGTTTGCCCACGCCTCTCTCCATCTCTTATATATCATATTTAATTCAAAAGGAAACCCTCGTAATTCTATTTTTGAACTATATTGATATCTGACCCTTCTCACCAACTACCAAAACACACACAAGTCTGTGCTATTTCAAATTGAAAGCTGGGCTTCTAAATAAATGAGGGGAAAACCCCTGGAGCCATGGAAGAAATGATCAAAAGTATGAGGCGTGTTCATCGAGTAAAGCAAACAAGAGCCTAGGCCTGACAGGGAGGCAAACGTGGGCCCGGAGTCAGAACCAGGCTTCAGCCCTACTTCTGCAGCCTGCCAGCTGTGTGCCCTGGGGTGAGTCGCTATCTCTAAACTTCAGTTCTGCTAGCTGTAAGTGGAGCTAATTTTAAGTGCCCCAGAAGGCAATTCTGAGGATTACAGAAGATATGCTTCAAGTAGGTACTCAATAAATAATAGCTGCTAGGATTATTAATAGGCTATTTAACTAATTTTTCAAGTTTAGAAACATCAGTGTTACTGTTTCTTCGTAAAAGAAAAAAAATCCACTTCATTGTAAGTCCGAAGGTCAACTTTTAAAGTCATATGATAATGTTATAAAGAGATGGGGGAGAATAGGATCCTCCCCGACAAAGAAGGTCCCCAGGAACGGACCTCACATGCAGAGGCTGGAAGCAGGTTGGGTGCTTGACCTGTGCTCCATGTGCGATGCACTTCGGGTTGGATGTTTCAGATCTCAGAGGCAGCCCTGGTGGTATGGGGCTTATCTGCTGCCCTCTGAGCTCTGTGTGCAGCCGCCTGGGTCTGGAGTGGAAGTTCCTCAGAGACAATATGTCTTGGAACAGCGTATAAACTGTTGGCGAACAGCCCACACGCGCTGATTTATGACAGCTCACCCAGCAGGCAGTTCGGCCATGTGGGGCGATGATGAGGTGGAAAATACAAAACTAAAGGGCCTTTCTTGTAGAAGTGTAAATATTCCTAATCAGCCTCATCTCCTTCTTAAAGACGAGGTATGCACCACACTGCCAAGGCCGGGGCTTTAGCAACAGGTTTAGGCTTGCCAGCAGACTCTTTGTTTGACGGGACACTGTGTCCAGACTCTAATCGCACAGTTAGTTACGTTGTTAGCTCGTTAGGAAGTAAATAGTCTTTAGCATGAATATGCATTTTTTAAAAAAAAAAAGCCCATGAAATTAAGAGATACCTCACTGTAAAAATTAAGAGTTAACTCAATGGATGCCCTTTCACACTCTGAATGAAGGTGGCGGGGTGATTCACGCAGCTGATGCGTGAACCAATGTGCATTTATTTGCTACCCAGTGAATTAAAATCATCCCAACACCACAGACTCCCAGCCCTTGACGTGACGAGCTCCATCCCTGAGAAGAAGTCCCATGCAGCCTACCTTCCAAACCCCGGCGCTCTCAGTTCCCCAGCATTTACCCCACCTCCCTCTCATGTTCTACACTGGAACCTCCCAGAACATTTATGCCAGACTGAATTTCTGCAGCCTTCTGCGCCACAGAACGGTTTCCCACAGCAATGAGATATTGATCCTTCCTTTTTGTTTCACCCAATCCCAAGAGGCCTCTGTTAGGATTGGAATCAATACAAAGGTGAATATCCAAGGAATTTCAAATACAGAAAAAGGCATAGCAGCCACGCCATTTAAAGTAATGGGTATTTTTAACAAACATTTTGAAACATGCCTGTTTCACCTATTTCTATTTTTTTTCTTGTTTCTGACGGCAAAAGCAGAGACATTTGGTAAGCAGGCTCATGCAGGGTTCAGAGGTCAAGGTGGGATAACAGGCTTAGAGAAGGAGGTCCACGGTGACCTGCTAAGTGGGAAAGTGAGTGTCCAGCCCAGTTAACTCCCACAGTTTCATCTGAAACCCACTCAGCAAATGCCTCCCACACATCCTTTCCAAAAACTGAACCAAGAACTTTCCCCCTCATGCATTTTTTATCTGTGTGCAACCACTTGGCAGCATAAATATTTGACTTTTACCCCAAGCACACAGAATTCCATGATTCTATTTGGAAATTTTTATCCTTGAACGTTTTTGTCTTTGCAGTATTACCTTTCAGTGTGACTGTAAGCTGCTCACTTAAGTAATATAAAACCAAGGACTAGGGCGACAGCCCATGGGATAAAGTGGTTGTCTTACAAATGTGGGGACCTGAGTTCAGAGCCCCAGGACCAATGAGAAGCAGAGTATAGAAGTAGGTACCCATAATTGCAGTACTACTTCCTAAAGAAGAATGGATGGAGAATGCAGACAGCTCATGGGTACACAGTATCAAATAACTGTCTCACACTAAATGGAAAGAGAGGGCTCCCCAATATATCCTCTGATCACTACATACACCCCTCAGATAAAAAATAAACATGGATCCAATGTTCGTTTTAACCACTTAAAGCTCCAAATGGAGAAAAGCTGTCTTCTACACATATCTTAAATGTGGGGCATGCAGGAAGACCTCGAGATAGGGTTTAATGACTCACAGTGTGATTAGCAATAGATGAGCGAGCCACTAATTGGATGAAAGGAAATAAAACTGCCGTGGAAGAATGAAAAGATAAACAGAAATAAGCAACAATTAGCACTTTATCGTCACAGAAAGGAGGGAACCCCACGGCTGTTTTAAGTAAACATCAGGCTTGGCTGAATGAGGTCACACACAGTTCAGGGGAGATGGCGGCGAGATGAACTCAAACCCAGAGAGAACGGGCTCCAGGGTGGAGAGGAGACCTCAGGTGCAGGGTGTACGACATGCAGAAAGTGACAGTGCAAGGTCACTCGCTTGAGCTGCTCAAAAATAGCCAAGCCGGTCACAAAACAGCTGCTCATGAAGGACCGGGGAAGCTTCTGCACTGAGCCAGGCTTCCCAGTCGCCGGCCACTTAGGAAGCACTTGGTACAGCGTAATGAATTACATCCACGTTTAGAATGACTTACATTCTACTGCTTGGAATAATCTTGTGTCCTTCTCTAAACCACGTCACTTGCGGTCTGGGGCAGCTGACGATGGGCACTAAGTTTAGAAGCGCTGCATGTCCTTGTGAAACTGTTTTCCTCTGGTCTGTATCCATGAAATTCCCCATATCTGCGGAGAAAAAATGGACTTTTAAGTTCTGGAGCGAGCTATTTTATGCGGGGGAGTCGGGGTCAGGAAGGGAAATAACTGTATTTTACAGTGCAGCTGGTGCCGCCGCCACACTTAACAAGGTGACAGGCGAGACGGAGTGGCAGTGCTGGCAAGAGCGGGTGGGGCTGTGAGGGAAGCACTGGCAGCATCGTGAGCCTCTGAAACAGCCACCAGGACCCTCATCAGCAAGGCCACGGGCCTTTGCCACACTGCCATGATATGATGGTGGCTCACAGTTGACTCTAACACACATAAAAAAAAAACTGCTGGAAGCCATCTCAGGCCCCATGAAGCAGTTTCTACAAAGTTGCAATGAAATATTCCTTAATACCTTCCTCCACCTGGGTCTCCTTTTCTGCATCTCTAGGGCAATGGTCTCCCTCACAAGTCTTTGGGAACCAATGTGTTCCAACCATTGGAGCGTTCACAGAGAATTCTCTTATGCACCCCCACACTGATGACATAGATTGGGATAATCAGTCTTTGTTTTATTGATTAAAACAACCAAAAAATGAGATTACAGTCATTACACTGTAGATATGAAAGGGTCTTTTTTAAATTAGTAAATTGAAATTTTAAAATAATCTCCATATTGTTATCAGATACAGTCAATGTATATACACAGAGTTGTTTCCACACCATATTGTATGTGTAGTAGTGTATATGTGTACATGTTCCCAGGTATATGCAAGTATGTATGTATGTGGGGGAATGAATTGCAGGTGTGTGTGTGTTTGTGTGTCTGTGTGTGAGTGTGTCTGTCTGTGTGTGTGTGTAGTAATGTATATGTGTACATGTTCCCAGGTATATGCAAGTATGTATGGGGGGAAATGAATTGCAGGCATGTGTGTGTTTGTGTGTCTGTGTGTGTGTGTATGTGTAGTAACATATATGTGTACATATTCCCAGGTATATGCAGCTGGTGTGTATGTAGGGGAATGAACAATTGCAGATGTGTGTCTGTTTGCGTGTGTATATATGGAGGCCAGAGGATGATCAGGTATCTGTCCTGATGGATCTCCACCTGGTTTGGGGGACACTGACTCTCACTGAACCTGGCGACTGATAACTGGCTAGATGGACTGGCCAGCAAGCCTTCGGATGCTGCTGCCTCTACCTCCCCAGCATGGCTGGTTCTGGCATTGTATGTGGGTTCTAGGATCCTAACCCAGTTCCTTGCAGTTGTGTATCAAGCGCTTTACCGACTGAGCCATCCCCTCAGCCACCGCCTATTCTTAATTTCTTCTGCTTTTATCTTGGAGACAGAATCTCACTATGTAACCCTGACTGGCCTGGACATCACTACATGGACCAGGTTGCCCTTGAACTCACAGAGCTCTGCTTCCTGAGTGCTGGGTTTAAAGGTGTTCACCAAACTGCCCGACCACCATGTATTATTAAGTATATCTCATTTTAAGATATTTTTCATGAAAGAAATGATACAGCTTTACCATTGAAAGCTATTTTCTATGTGCCAGGGCCTGCTATGACGGCACAGAAAAGAGCTATCTAAGACTGTGGGAAATGCCCTTGCTTTTTAGAAAGTGAAGGAAGTACGCACAAACTGAAAGACTAAGAAGCAAAGGGTGGGAACGAGGGCATGGACAACCCTGCAAAGTCCAAACTTCATAAATAACATGTAGCACACTCTAATCAATTCCAGGCTCTTAACTTACTCAAATATGGTTTGGGTATTGATCCAAACTCTATTTATTATGTTTTCAATTTTTCTATTGAATAAAAGTTCTGAATTATTCTGTAGACAGCTTTGGTGGTGACTTCATCTTCACAAACCGGCAAGATTGATGTCTTCCTCGTGGCTTAAACAATAGCCAAACATGCATAATACGGGGACCTCCCTCGGTCATGGTGATTACGACAGGAGGGTGAGATAGGTCTATGCTATTTTATATGCTAACATAAAGCTACGGATCATAACGGATGCCAAAGTTAGAAGCAGCAATATTGAAACAGCCAAAGCAGAAGAGAAGCACTGCAATGTAGACTCAAGCCTGGGGCATCCGATAGTGTAAAATTTCAGAATGTTCTTCTGCTTGCTTTTAAACAAGATGACATTTCAGCAGTGTTTTCAAACGACACTGAAGCAGACCGTCCGCTAGACAGATCCTAGTCTTCAAAGACTTCCTATCATAAGGAAGGGGCAGCATATAGGCCAGGTCTCCTGCCCCCGAAGACTGCGTGACAGTCAAGGTCTCTGCCTTTTGATGGTCCCTTCTTTTAAAAGTTTCATCCCCCAAAATGGATCTGCTGAATAAAGGCTAGATGGCTGCATTAATAACAGCTGGGACTTGACTGTTCATGTCTGCTAGGCAGCAAAATGGCTCCTTAGCAGATCCCAGGGAAGAACCAAGGAAATCTGACCTTAACGAGGTTCAACTTTTTATTCTAAAAATACCTTTAATCCCAATACCAGCAAGCCAATGGCAGTTGGTTTATACTAACCACCTTACTTCCCTCTCATCCTGCTCCCATGGGTTTGGGAAATTCTTTTTTTTTTGTTTTTTTTTTAACATTAGAACATTTTATTGGGATCCTAAGTACACTGTTTGTGAAGAAATCACTTCAGCAAACCCTAAACCTGTCTTGATTTTGTTGGCAGGGAGTACTATAAATTCTCCTTTAGCTGAACCATGGAAAACCTTCAAGAAAAGTAATTTTTATTAACTCACTGGGCTTTTTGTCCATGTAATATTTCCAATATTTCAAGTAATATTTCCAAGATCCCCTACTTTGAATTCTTAATCTTCTCAGTTGGAAAAAAAAAGCAACATCTCACCTGGGTCTCTGTGTTTGTTTTTAGAGTTTTAAAATTATATTTATTTGCATGTTTATGTGAGTGTTTATTGCCACAGGATATGTGTGTGAGCACATGAAGGTCCGAGGAGAGGACAAGTTGAAGGGGTTCATGCTCTCCTTTCACCATGTGGGTCCTGGGGATGGACCTCAACAAGTCATCAGGCTTAGGGGCCAAGTACCTTTACCCATTGAGATATTTAACTGGCCCTATACCAGTTTTAACCATAATTCTATTTTATTTATTCATTCATTCATTTATAGCC
Organism: Microtus pennsylvanicus; assembly: GCF_037038515.1. Classification (NCBI taxonomy): domain Eukaryota; kingdom Metazoa; phylum Chordata; class Mammalia; order Rodentia; family Cricetidae; genus Microtus; species Microtus pennsylvanicus. Next base: position 94,834,296 of record NC_134579.1, read on the forward strand.
AGGGTCTCATGCCGCTCCAGCTGGCACTGAACTCACTATGGAGCCAAGCATCTTGGACTTCTGATCCTCCCCGCCTCCCAGTTTGCTGCCTTGGTTGGAACACAGGGCATTATCCAAGCCAGGCAAACATTCTACCAACATCCCCAGGTCTTATCGCACTACTTCAGAGGAACCAAGGACAAGTATCAATTGCCACATCAGAAAGTGCCTCCCCACACTGCTGCAACTCTGCCCGTTGCTCAAGGCCGGTGCTCACGCTGCACACGCACATGCCACTTGAACTTCAGATCTTCTCTGCAAGAGAGCGCCCATCCTGTTCCTCACCACGCAGCGGTAAAACCCGGCATCCAGCTTCTGTAACGAGGGGATGATATACCTGCAAAATGCCAAAAAGACGTGTCAGTCATCAATCCTGGAAGAGCAAGGGCATCTCTTCCATAAGATGCTCAAGTGATCATTTCCCTGGTACTCAAGATGTACTCAAGCCTCGCCGAGGGAGACCACTGTGAGTTTGCTTCACCAGCATCCCAAGTCCAGTGAGGCTGCAAACTAGTACATGGAGTCAGGACTCATGCTGTCCCCTACGGTCAGCACAGTGTCACGCATGTTGGGGCATGAATATGTAATGTTCCCATAGGCTCACTTGTCTGAACTCTCAGTCCTCTGTTGGTCATGCTGGTTTGGAAGGCTTAGCAACCTTTAGAAGATTCACTGGAGTAAGCGGGCCATTGGGAGGTTTTGTGCTTTCTGACTCCCAAGGCACACATGTGACGAGCTGCTCAAGCTTCTGGGGCCGTGCTTCTCCACCATGTTAGACTGTATCCCACAGAGCGTGAGCCACAATGAAACACTCCCTCCCTTAGGCTTCTCCCTGTCAGGTGTCTGAGAAATGTTAAATAACCAACCCAAGAGGTTGAAGTGAATGAAACATTACAATGTTCACACTGTAACAGAACATGGGAAACTTTCATTCTGAATGAAGAAAGCAAGGAGTAAGATTGGAGGCCTGGATGTTTTCTCATTGGGAAGGGCGCAGGTCATGAAAGGTCACATGTACACAGTCTCCTCAATATCTGAAAAATGCAATGCTGCTGCTGCTTTTCCTTAACGAAAGTGATGCTCCGGCTGCGGCTGTCTAATCTTTTGAATACATGTGTTCTTACAAAGTATAATCAGAAACTTAAACCAACTCGGGCAAAAGACACCGTGTTAGCGTGTTCTGTTTGTCTACCAAGTAGACCTGGAAGCATTGATATTCAACTAATCGCTCATCTTTTTTATTCAAGTATGTCCAATTAGTCATCCTGGAAAAGGGAACTCAGAGGAATAATTTTAGGTGAATAAAACACTTGGACAATACAGGCAATTCAGCAGTAAGCAAATATTAATCAAAGTGAGTCTCCCTCTGATAACCTTGCAGTGGTCCTATGGTAGAACTCATAAAACCTTATATGATAGTCAAAAAAACATTGCTGAGCATTAATCTTAAAAATTCTGTTCTATTATGAGGAACAGCTCATCCCAAACAAAATTAATTAGTGAAGACAATCAGAATATACCAAACCGAGCACAAAGAGTCAATGCCGTGTATTTAAATTACAAATCAGACTGGAAGGCTGCGGGCTTTGATTGTTGTGTACTGTAATTATAGGAATGAGGGGTGCTGAGATTAGGTTAAAGCAAAATCAACAGAAGTTTTTAGAGGAGCATGAGGACAGGTCATTGGAGCACAGCTCTGGAGAGCTGCAAGGACAATTGGATCGTGGCGACATGACCATGTTTACATAACTGTTACCAGATCTACTTTTTTTTCTCTTTTTAAGTATCTTGCATAGATGAAAAAATTCTTGTGAATTTCTACAATAATCTTATATGCTAATGCACAGATATAGCATTGCTTTCAAACGACAGGAAGAGGCGGATAGGAAAAGTGAGTATTAGGCATATGTCGCCATGCGCCGTCTCCAAGGATAATGTCGCACCAGGGGAAAATATACAAAACCGTTGTGAAGTCCTCCACCTCTTACTGGAATTCCTGCGCAAATTATGTTCACCTAACAGATGGGAGTGTTCGTTGTAAGCCTATTGTTTATAAACACACATTTTTAAGCAGAGAAAGTTTCCTGGCTCATTGGAAGAAGGTATGATAAAAATCGTGGTACCATATGCCGCTCAGCACAGGCAACACTTGCTCCTGCTCCAGTCAACACTGGGCCAAGGTATGAACACATCCTACCAGGGTAGGGCTCTGCTAGATCAACACAGCACTCCAGGACAATAGAACTCTAGATCCCACCAATGCCAGGGATGGCAGGGCCAAGACTGCTGGAGATAGCACCTTAGCCACGCATGCTACCCTGAACACACACCAGAACATTCAAGGCTTCTCCTTCCCAGCTAGCAGTAAATGCCTAGCTAGGAGAGGATGGAAAACTCACACTGAGTCTGCCCAGGATCTGAACCCTCTTCACATTTATGGACACTACTCTAGAAGCACGTCTCAAAGAACCAAAGATCACAGTGGCTATTCTTAGGCTCACTCCAGAGCACAGGGACATCACACAGCCAAGTCAACACTGCTGCTGTGGCCTGGTACTGCCAAAGAACTGGCCCAAGAGCCAAAAGGTGAGGTGAGAAATATGGCAGTGGTTGGACACGATGGTGATTGGACATGACAGTTGTGGTAAGACAAGGGAGATAGGACATGGGTATGCATCAGTGCAGTGGTGGAATATGGCGATGACGGGAACCAGAAGTGACAGGGTACAGCAATGGTAGGTTATTGAAATGGCAGTGTCATAGTGGCGGAAATGCTGGTGGAGGAGACATGGTAGAAGTAGTGACGCAGCTGGGGTGAAGACACACAATGGTAGGGGACATACATGGCTGTGGGGAAATATGGCAGTGGTAGAAAGGAAGCAGTTGCAGGTGGACAGGTGGAGCAAAGAGAGTGTTGGACAGTAACGGAGGCAGCACCTCAGATCATGGCGTTCAACGTCAGTCCTGAGGGGACAGGCTTCTGGGATGACTGTGGCACTGGGGGCTTGCTTCACTCTACTCTGCCAAACCTCCAGTGTCTCCACAATTCTAAAGATACTTCACTATCTGCAAAAGCACAACTCATGAATGACAGTAGATTTAATGAAGTCCAAAATCTACTCCAAATGCAATAAAAACAACTGGGGGGGGCGACATTAAAACAAGATCAAAGCAACAATGACCACGGCTTCCTGCTGAATTGCCCGTGACCATTCATTGATAGCCGGGCGGTGGTGGCGCACGCCTTTAATCCCAGCACTCGGGAGGCAGAGGCAGGTGGATCTCTGTGAGTTCGAGGCCAGCCTGGTCTACAAGAGCTAGTTCCAGGACAGGAACCAAAAGCTACGGAGAAACCCTGTCTCGAAAAATAAAAAAATAAAATAAAAATAATAAAAAAAAAACTTCTAAAAAAAAAAGAAAAACAAAACAAACAAATAGACAAAAAAAATTCTAAGACAAATTAGACTGATAGTATAGAATCTTTCTGGAAAAGAACTATTCTGTTTCTAGAAATGTATGACAAAATATAACTTATTTTTAAAGGGTTACTGTTTGGCAGTCATTCACAACAAGAGGATACTAGGACTGAGAATGCTCATCTGGGCAACAAAACCACACCTCCAGAACAAGGTCCAGTCTAAGTATCTTGGGTGGGGATGTAGCTCAGGTCATGGAACGTCTGCCCAGCAGGCACAAAGTCATGTGTTTGATCCCTAAACCAGGTGCAGTAGGGTGCCACACACTATAATCCTCGTGTATTACAAGCAGGAAGATCCGGAGTTCAAGTCATCCTTGGCTGCACAGGGGACCTCAGTTAGCCTGGGCTAAGAACTCTGTCAACCAAACAAACTAAGAACCAACCAACCAACCAACCAATCAATAAAAAACTACTGCTAGTAATAATGATGATAACATAAAATTTTGGGGCTGGCAATTAACTTAATGGTTTAGTGCTTGGCTAGCAAGTGTGATGCCTTAGCACACCTTAGAAAGAAATGAGTAAGACAATAAGAGGGAGATTTCCTAAGTGGTAGGAGGCTTCCCTGGTATCCGTAAGGTATAAGTTCAATCCACAGCACCACACAAAAAAATCCACTAGTTACAAGTATAATTTTATGCTAGCACGATACCTATTTTTCATGAATAAGCACCAGATTTTATAATAAGTTTTATGTCTTTGGACAAAAGCTCATTCTTATTTTTATAACTAAAAAGAGGGGATTTAGGGAAATACACATTAAAAGCCATGTGTAGGTTCAAAAATCACCCCATCTTGGGAAGGTTAGATGATAATTATGTTTTCAATTTTTTTTATAAATTTCCTATATTAAATTTTAAAAAACAATAATCCAAAGTGGAATGAGTCTGTCGCTGACTGTTTCCTCAAGCAAAATAATGATGAAAAAATCTACACTGGAATTTGATAAGAAAATAGATACACAATTTTGAAGGTGTGCCTGACTGACAGGTCATACGCATTGGGGCAAGTTGAAGGTTATGCCCTTAGAAGAGTTAAATCATCAGTATGAAGTTAAAGTGCACAGAACAGGAGAGATGGAGTTATCCATTGGGAACTCTGTACTTCCAAAAGTTACCATGTACGTGTGTGTGTGTGTATGTGTGTGGGGGGGTTATTTAAAAATTATTTTAAATGAAGAGGGAAACTAAACAGGTGCCTGTGAGTCTGGGCTACAGGTAGCAAGCAGGTACTAGTGGTGTCAGGATTCAAATCTGGCCATCCAAAGATTCCAGAGACCAATGCGATGCCAAGTTTCCACAAGCATCTTACTGATGGCTATCACAGGTGACTATGTTTAGACTCTATTCTAACATTGACAAAAGTCAACCCAAAGTTCAAGAGTCACTGTTGGGATATTCCAGGAGTCTGTTTTTCACCAGTGTAAGCAATGTTTTGGAGACTGTTCATTCTTTCTTTTTTCAGGGGCAAAAAGGTGAAAATCTCCATTTCATGAAGCTCAAGAATGTGACAGAAATGCGTCTGTCAGATCAAGCATTATGAGGATTAAATACTCTCAAGTCAGTGTGAATTGAATGTCAGAAAACCTTTGGGAAAGAGGGCATTGATTTTTTTTTATGGAGAAAAATCTTTTATTCCATTTGTGATTACTTAATTCTTTATGATGTGAGATTCTCTGTAGACATAAAAAATGGGGACCATTACACCAAGAACTGAAGTATGAAGACAAATGTTACCCTTTGCACAGTTAAAAATATCTACACCAAGGTACAACGAAAAAGGGATCTAAGCGATAAGCATGATAACAAGCACTAGTGAATCAGGATCATACAGTTAAAGCTCCTGCTGTCTCCTTTGGAAGTCCTTGTCAGCAATGGATCATATTGGATGGGGTTGTCCTGATGGCTAAGGCTTTTCACTTAGACTCCACAATTACCCTAATACAAAAGACCCAATGAGATTAATTATCTACATCCAAATCATCTCCAATAAGAACTTCAAGAAACCACATGCCAGTTCCGTTTGGGAAATTCCCCAAGAATAACCCTATCTGCTCTGACTACACAACAAAGACAGTCAAAGTGAAGCCAGCAACCAATTCAAGCAGCACAAAGTTTTGTGGGATCCACATGAAGACTGGCCACACCTCACTAACACTAAAGATCGAAGTCACATACCCTAGCACGAGTTATGCTCTACAAGCCTGGGAGAGCAGCATGGCTCACTTTTTCTTGGGGTGAGATTGCAATGGCCTATCCGTCCTTAAATTCCCACACTTATTATCCCCAGCTTTCTAGACAAAATGATAATTTGATGCTTCAGAAATGAAGACTCCATTTTTCAATGACAGAACTCACAAATATAGTTTTATGATAAAGAAGGAAGTTGAAGTCATATTGAAAGGTTCATACCCAATTCACAACCATCTCTATATGGGATACTAGGAACCAATTAAGCAACACAGCATGAAACTACATGAGGATATATATATATATATATATATATATATATATATATATATACACACACACACACACTCACAATTCTCATGGCTAGGTTGAGCCCAAATAAAATCTGTTTATGTGAGTGAGTTCATTCACAGAGATAGCACCACTGGGATGTAAACCATCAGAGGAGAATTAGCATAACTGAGGTTAGGAATCACTAGGGGAGTCCATCTTTGCAGGAAGATACAGATGAGAGTCACATTCACTTTAGATAGTTGATGAAAAAAACAATCTGTTTCATCTAAGAAGGAAGTGTTCACACACACACATACACTTTTCTTGTTGAGTAATTGATTAAGAAACAATGTATTAAGCAGTATATGAAAGGATGATACTTGTAGTTCAGGGAAGAATTGTACTAGGAAGACGTACTTCAATATGTAAGGAATATGAGCAAAAGACAAGTCTGTAAATAAAAATATTTTAAAACAAATCTAATAAAATCATATTTAAGAGCTAAGTCTTCGGATATAAGGATACAGTATATTTGCCCAATAGCCAGGCTCTCTTATTTCTCTCAATAATATTTTAAGTTTTCATTGTAAATATTATGTACATCATTTGTCAGATTTATCCTTATGTATTTCAGTATTTGGTACTATTTTTCATTTGTGGTGTGTATTGTGTACGTGTTATATTATGGATAAGGAAGGATGACTGTTAAAAATAGAAATAGGTGAATTGACGTATAATTTTTATTTATTTATTAAAGATTTATTAAAGATTTATGCCTCCTCCCCACCACCGCCTCTCATTTCCCTCCCCCTCCCCCGATCAAGTCCCCCTCCCTCATCAGCCCGAAGAGCAATCAGGGTTCCCTGACCTGTGGGAAGTCCAAGGACCACCCACCTCCATCCAGGTCTAGTAAAGTGACATCCCAACTTCCTAGGCTCCCATAAAGCCAGTACATGCAGTAGGATCAAAAACTCATTGCCATTGTTCTTGACATATAATTTTTATATACTTAATTTCTATCTGGTAGTATTACTGACCTCACTATACAGGTGATTATACTGTTTGACAATGAAATCAGTATTTTTTCTTTTGCAATATAGATAACTTATTTTTCTTGCCTTATTGCACTGGCTACTAAGCCTACTATCATAATTTGATGCTTTGTAACTTTGTGGCTCTTATTCAAATTGGGAGAAAAGTAGCATTGTTTCTTTAATTATTTTCCCTTGCCCTTTCTTTAGTTGAAGTTACACATACATTTGAAGTTTTCTTGTTTCTAATGCTTATTTAATTGTTTCTTTAATATGCCTTTTATTTTGTATAGTTCTGTTGATGTATTCATGATCTTACTCATATTTTCTTCTGAGCATTCTAATCTCCCTCAGATACAGTTTTATCTTTAGAGTTTGTCTTACTTTGATTATCTATAATACAACCATAATTGTCTCCCAGCCTTTCTCTGCTAGTTGGTGTCAGTTCCACCATGGTTTCAATAGCCTTTATTTTCCTTCTCACTTTACATCACGCGCTCCTGCCTCTTTGCAAGCTTGATACATTGATTAAATTTTAGGTACTATGAAGTTTCATTTGTTGAGTTCTATCTACCTTGGCATTCTTATAAATGTATTTAAACTCTGTAGTGATGCTCAGAAGTAATTAGCTCAACCCTTTCAAAGTATTGCTTTTTAACAGTAGCTAGGTGGAACTACACCATATTTTGGCAGAGAACAAGTCATGATCAATGTTCCTTATACTAAGCAACAGATCGATTGATTAGATTATTTCAAAATAGTGATTTTTGGTCAATTGCGTTTGCTCAATTTGAAGGCCAGATTAATAACCTTTTCCCAGCTGATTTGTTACCGAAATCTGCACAAATACATAACTTTGATTTTCCTAAAAGGAAAAACATCCTTTCCTTAAAGGATGCTATGCTAACTTTTACAGAATGGTTCTTCCAATGGAAGAGTTTTGTATGTGGTTAATTGTGAAGGACATGTAGTACAAACAGAGCTTAAATAGTTGAGCTGTGAACTGTTGAGATATTATTTCATCTTTTTGCATATAAGGCATTTAATCTATATACTAACAGCCAATATATATTTAATGCTCTTTAAGTCCTAGAAACCATCCCATATATCAGGACTAGCAATAAGCAAGTTAAGATGCTGTCCCAGCAAATTCAAAATGCCATACAACAAAAAAGGTTACCCTGCTTTGTAGGGCATATCAGAGGTCATTCAAATTGTCCTGGTCCATTAGCTGAAAATAATGCATTGATAAGCTTTCAAAAATAATTGCTTTATCTCAGGTTGAGATTGCTCAGTGATCGCATGCTCTGCATCATCAACATAGTATAAGTTTAAGAAAACAATTTAGATTAACAAGGGAAGCTGCTCGACCAATTGTTAAGCAATGTGATATATGCTCACAGTATTTACCTGTACTTCATCTGGGGGTTAATCCCTGAGGACAACTTCCTGCTCATTTATGGCAAATGGATGTTACTTGAATTGCAGAATTTGACAAATTATGTGCGTGTGACAATCGATACATACTCAATATTCTTGATGACAATTGCACAAACTGGAGAAGTCACTAAGCATTAATAACTCATTGCTTAAAATGTTTCTCATACATGGGGACCCCAAAAATCATAAAGATTTTTTGTTCAATGCATCCCTAAAGATGGATGATGTGTCCAGATATGTTAGTAAACCATTTCTGCAATTTCACAGTAGGATATCAAACATAAGACAGATATTCCTTATAATGCTCAAGGACAAGGAATTGTAGAGCATGCCCATGCCTCCTTAAAAACACAACTTCCAAAAAATAAAAACAGGAGATTATCTCTTCAAAAACCACATAATGCCATGAGCCATGCACTGTTTATGCTAAACTTCTTGAATATGGATATTCATGAGCAGTCTGCTATGGACAGATTTTGGCATGATGGCACCAAGACGACCTTTGCTAAAGCAGGTCAGAGAGACCCTTACACAAGATTATGGAAAGAACCAATCCTGTGTTAATATGGGGTGGAGGACATGTCTGTGCTTTTTAACAGAATGAAGATCAAGCGAGATGGCTTCCTGAATGTCTGGTTCAATGTGTCCAGCAGAGGAATGCCAGCCCTGATGTCATTGCAGTTGCTGATGACTTCATAGAAAAAGTACAAAGAGGTTCCTGAACCTGTGATCCTGACCTCCTCATACCACCATGCTGCAGGGTGAGGAAAGGGGTACCTGAACCAGTGTTCCTGACTCACAACATCATGCTGCAGTCTGAGAAGGGAAGGAAGGAAGATCATGGTGACAACTGATGATTCCCAGTCTCTTGATGGACTTGCTGCGCAAACTTCCAGACCAAGTGAGTATTGTTTTACATTGGAAGAAGACCAGAAATGCAGACTGAACATTTGACTGTTTTATACTTTTGGACACAGGAATCAGATTGCCAGTGAGGTATTCAGTCTGCTGTTGAAATGTTGAAAGAACCTGAGAACTGAGACCTCAATTTTCCCCTCAGGGGAAAAAGACTCATTACAAGGACTGACTGAAGCCCCTCTTCCGACGTGAGGAGGGTAGCCTAAGGGTTTTTTCTGCTGCTCAGAGACTGGGACAATTGCTTAAAAACAGCATAGCAATTGGACTCTCACCCATTACAAAAACCTTTCTTGTGATTAGAATGGATTTAAGAGAATTGTGATTTAACAAATTGTGTTATGGTATTGACCTGTTAAATTGTGTTATGTTATTGACCTGTTAATGCTTTAGTTCACTATAAGATGTTAGTGATTAGAAAAAGATTAGAACTTGTTTAAAAAAAAGTTTGACATTACCAATGAGCTCTTGAATTTGACATGTTTGATAAAAGTTTAGATTTTGATACAGCTAAAAACTGTTAAGAAACACTCTAGACCAATTCAAAAGGGGCATTCCCAATCCTGGTGCTCCTCCACTCCTTTAGTTAGGAGATACTATAGCCACAGAAGTGTGTATAGCACAAATATTATCTGCTTGCTTATCATTATTAATTGTTGATGAACTCTCCTGTCAGAAACTTGGCTCAGAGACACAGAACCCAGAGGTACTTTCTCCCTTAACTTCCCTTGATTATGGAGGTCAGCAGTCAGTGATGGGTTTGATCCCTTTTCCTCCCACGTGCCTAAGACATGGACATGTGTGATTGGAATGCATGGACCAGAGACAGGTAAGTCTGGGAAACGGAAAAGTGTCCACTTAAGGCAACCATCTGTTCTCTTGCAGAAACACAGGCTTTATTAAAATTTATAAAAAGGGAGGAATTTTGGAGGCCGAAAAATGTGAGCCTATTTCCACCTTGACCAAAGGTCAGAGAGTTGGAATTTACCTCTATTCCTTCAAGGTTATTGTGTTTCTACCTCAAACAAAGGTTCCAACTAGATTCAGACAGAGAGTTCTGCTTTCTCAAGGTTATTGTCAACAGGTGGGGCTAATATCTACACCTTGTATTTCAGGAATAGAGAAGTAGATATGTTTCCACCTCAAACAAATTTCTAAGGATCCAACTAAGGTTCTAGCTACCTTGTGGAGATAATATTGGATTCCACTTAAGGAGTGATTTGCCTACAGTATATTTTGGTCTAGGGTATAAGCATGACTTGTTTTGTCCTAGCAACAGAATGTTTAACTACAGACGTAGCCCACAACCTTCAACCAGTCTATTCATTTACTTGTATCATGTTAATGAGGTTTTTTTTTCTTTTACTCCTACCTTTTGAGGTCAGAGTATTATGAGCAATTGGAAGTTAAACACAGGTGATTTCACTGGAACTCCTCCTGGTATTATTCTATATGCTTCTGTTTTATTATTTTTATTTGTGTCTTTGTATTCTTTACTAATCTTCCTAAATCCCTATGCCCCTACCCTGGCGAGTGTCATTTTTGCTGAGGCTGGTCCCTGACAGGGGTTGCTTTTCCTCTTGACACATGTTCAATATCTGATGCTGACAGAGATAGCTGTTGTAGATAAGGATGCTCTGCCGTGTCTCCAGTAACCTCAAAGAGTCAAGTATAGACCCTTAAGGTTCTAGCACAAAACTGTGCCTTCTTTAGTGGGCAACTCCAGATACTGAAAAGCAATTCCTGTGGTGCGGAGTGATAAATAAGAGCTAGGCTGTGGGTATTAGAAAATGCCCATAGAAATAACTCTTACAAAGGGATTATCAGAGCCATATAATTCCAAGAATCAAGGCTGCTCTCTCAACAACTCTTAAGCCACACAAATTGATGGAACAGCTAAAATCCTAGGCCTGCGTAATGCACGACCATAGCATGCTGGACACGGAAGTGCCACACTATAGCCTTCCAGGAATACTGCAAAGGGGCAGCTTTGCAAGCAGCATATTTGGCCCTCTGGTGGTTTATTACCGTTGTCATCTAGAGAAGACCTAGAACCACCTAGGAAAAGAACCTCTGCGTGTACCTGTGAGGGACTACCTAGGTTAGATTAGCCTCTGGGTGTGCCTGTGAGGAACTACTTAGGTTAGATTAGCCTCTGGGTGTGCCTGTGAGGAACTACTTAGGTTAGATTAGCCTCTGGGTGTACCTGTGAGGAACTACCTAGGTTAGATTAGCCTCTGGGTGTGCCTATGAGGGACTACTAAAGTTAGATTAGCTTATGGGTGTACCTGTGAGGAACTACCTAGGTTAGATTAGCTCTTCCCTGCCACGGACAAGGTGCTGATAGGATCATCACCAGTATAAGAGAACACAGTACTGATAATAGTATTAGTAAAGGACCTACCGACTAGGTTAGAGCCATATGGAAGAGGGAAAGGAAATGGCAATCACAGAGCTTAGTGCTCCTGTCTAGCAGACTCCCTTGAGTTCCTCACTGAGCCATCCACTGCACCCTTCTTCATGTGGGTTTTACTCATCGCTTATCAAAGTTATCCCCAGGAATTTAATAATTTTATCGATACTGTGAAATTTCCTCATCCTTTTATAAAACTGGAGAAAATAGCCTTTTCCCTTTAACATTCTCATTTTTACTGAAATTAAAAAGAAGCATCCCTCAAGTTCCTATTGTTATCGTGGCAGAGAACTGAGCAATGGAAACAGGTCTCCTAAGAAGACGATGACATTTTTAGACTATCCAATTATCCCAACTGTTATAATAGGCAGACCGCATGAGCATTAAGAAATCCTTCGCACGTGGGTTTGCATACAGACACACACTTGGAATATAAATATTACAGCATTTTCTGCAGCGTAGACTGGGACTTACAGATGTTTCCTGTAAAAGTCGCATGCAAAGCCACCTCAGACACCTGTGCAAACTTAATTACTCAACTGCCATTGATTTGCCTCTGCCCTCATCTGTGCCTAAAAGATGGCACAAGCATCAACGTGAAACTGAACATTTAAAATTCACCACAATCCACAAGCAGAGAAAATGCTATTCTTAGTCCATGCTAGAAAAGGTGAAACGGCGTTATTATCTCCTTACAGTGTTAGCATTTTCCTAACTGACACCAAGGGAGGTAAAAATCGGCGCTCGCTCTCAGGCAGGGTGGCTATCATTTCCATCCCCGTTTCCCAATTTGAGACTTACAAAGGTCTCTTGAAGGTTAACACAGGAGAGCTGAAGGTGTTCCGGAGAGGAGGTGGATGAAAAGAATAATTTGAAGAAAATAGTATGCGATTTTTAAGCAGCTTTTACATCTGGACATACTGATGATAAAATACAATGGATTCTTGAGAACTCATCTCAGAGTCTGAAGACCTCAGTGAGCAAAGTGTAATTCATCACTTCTACTGTAAGCCATCCCTGCTCCAGAAGAAGGCATGTCTCCCCATTGTGCTCCCAGCGAAGCGGTAGTGAGGCAGCTGCCTTAATGGTCCATGTATAATGAATCCCTACCTTGGTCTTGCTTCAATACAAACAACACTGTTTTGTCTTCCCGTGGATTATCACCACATGTTTCAAACGAATAGGTAATTTTTGTTACTGGAAAGAACAATGAGGAACAAAATAAAATATAAAGGATATACCTTTTCACATATTTCGGTCAACATTAAGTTTAAGAAGCTGGTTGTGTAAGAATAGCCTAGGGTACATGTGGGCTTTTAAAAGAAAAAAAAAAACGTTTGGGCCAGGGAAGCAGCTCAGGTGGTATGGTGCTTGGCTTGCAAGTAGGAGGACCTGAGCTTGATCCTTAAAACTCATGTCAAAAATCCAGATGTGGTGGTGCACATCTGTAATTGGAGCACCCACTGAAACAGTTTACCTGAGCTAATGGGAGCTCATCAACTCTAGCCAGACAGGGAAGGAACCATCATAGGACCAAGCTAGATCTTCTGAATGCGGGTGACAGTTGTATGGCTGGGACAGACTGTGGAGCCACTGGTATCCATGTTGTTTGTGCTAACTTTTTGGAACCTATTCTCTTTGCATGGATACCTTGCTCAGCCTAGATATAGTGGGGAGGGCCCTGGTCTCTCTGAGGAGTGGATGGGGGCAGAGGTGGAGAAAATGGGAGAAGGGGAGGGAGTGGGAACTGGGATTTACATGTAAAATGAAAAAAGATAGTTTGTTCTCTTTTTTAAAAAAATAGAATAATGTATACATTTAAAACAAAAAAGCAAAAACAACAACAAAACAAGATGCCCATGATGATGTAATGTCCTCCTCACTCAGGTTCATCGTCATTCTTTTTGTTCTCTCCCTTTCCGTAGGTGAAGACCCACCGAAAGACTCTTAAGGGAGGCATCCTTCTTCTGTGAGGAAGGAGAGATCACTGAACAGGGCACAAAAAGGCATGGTGCCTAAACAAATGGCCTAGCCTCGGGCAGCTCCATTTCAGAAACATACTAAGGGAACCTGAAGATCAGGGAAAGAAATTCCTTTCTAGGTAGCCACAGCAGGTACTCAGCTTTGAGGGCCTCCTGCCATACACAATCCACCTCTCTGATCTCCTCCCCAGAAGGACAATTATTTGGGGTCCCACTGCTTACTTCCTGGAGCACACAGAACATATCATCTGATTTTTCTGAGGACCCACTAGCATGGGATTTATTACATTATTTTATAGCTGAAAAGACTAGGTCAAAATGGTGACCTTCTCCAAAGTCGCTCAGATAGAAAGATGAAGTTACCAGAGCACAAGGAATGTGTGTCCAAGCTTGTCACTTGTCACTCCACACTGGTCTCATTTCTGCACTCACCACAACATCACACAATTAACACTGAGGAATATTGCTGGTAATTACTGGAACATCAAATGTGTGTCAGGAAATAGGGTGTTCCACACAGCAAAGTCTCTCAATGCCTACAACACTATCCATGAGGTGTGGTCAGCCCTGCGATGGTTCAGCTTGACAGGATCTGGACTCGTACAGCTGACAAACTTATATGTATGTCTGTGAGAGAGCTTCTAGCTGGGTTCGGGGTGGGAAGTCCTACACTGACTGTGGGCATCACCATTCCATGGCATGATGTCCCAGGCAAGACAAAGGGGGAAGTGAGCTGAGCACCAGCATTTGGCTTGCTCTGCTTCCTCATTGGGAACACATTACTGCTGTGATTTTACCTCCACAAAGAGCTATACCCTTAAGGTGTGAGCCAAAACAAACCCTCTACCCTCAAATTGCTTTGGTTGAGCATTTGATTCCAGCAATTCAGAAAGTAATTAAAATAGTCGGTTCTTGTAAATCTTTACTGGAGGGCACACAGTCAACCTCCCCAAGGTCATAGCATCATGTAGGACTTGGCGCTGGGATTCCAACCTAGAACTATTCAAGTCAAGGGGGCTCTGGATGGCTGTGATAAATCATTTACTGCAAAGTGAATAACTAGGGGTGGAGCTATATTGGAGAAGGTCAAAAGTCGTACATGTTAAAGGGGAAGCACATGGCAGAAACAAGTAAACAAGTGTTGGGTGATAATGAAGAGAGGAGCCAGATGCACAGTGGGGATGAGAGCTTGTGAGGTGGAACTGTGCGGCTGTTTTCTTGGCTTGGTCTGCAGACCAATGTAGTCAGCTTCTGAATGGACTACCAAGACTGGAAAACAGGGGCTTTATAGGAACCACATGAGTGGAAGTGGGGCTTTGATAACACACACACACACACACACACACATGCACACACACACACATACACAAAGAGAGAGAGAGAGACAGACAGACAGACAGACAGACAGACAGAGACAGACAGAGAGAGAGAGAGATATGTTGGAGGGAGTGAGCTGCTTGTTGGTTCCCAGCTGCTCAGCCCCAAAATAATCACACAGAAAGTGTATTATTTAAATCACTACTTGGCCCATTAGTTCTAGCTTCTTAATGGCTAACTCTTGCATATTAATTTAATCCATGTCCATTAATCTGTGTATCGCCACAAGACAGTGGCTTACTGGCAAAGTTTCGGCATGTCTGACTATGGCAGAGGCTCTATGGCTTCTCTCTGACTCCACCCTTCTTTCTCCCAGCATTTAGCCTAGCTTTCCCAGCTTACCTAAGTTCTGCCTTGCTATATGGCCAAAGCTGTTTCTATATTCATTAATGGTAATCACAGAACACAGAGGGGACTCCCACATCATAGAGAGAGAAAGAGAGAGAATGAGAGGCTGAGAGAAGGCTAGAAAGTTGAATGAGTAAGAACAAGAACAATTCAGCTAGACAATCAAGGCAAGCAGAACATGGATCACATAGTACTTCTGAGGTAGATGAGGGAGTGAGTTGGCCGTGTGTTAAGCTGATGCTCCATATGCTTATTCTTTATTAATTCATGAAAGCAGCACATTTTGATGACTTTGGGGGTCTTTTAAACTTTGTAGGTAACACTAGCTTCATAATGCTCAGAAGCAGAACATCCAGAACAACGGTCCTTAGGAAATGATGACTACAGAGGCCAAGTCTCAGGAGCTCTCAGGTTGAATTGCCAGCACATGTATGGTGGCTCACAGCTCTCTGTAACTCCAGTTCTAGGATATCTGATGCCTTTTTCTGGTTTCTATGGGTACCAGTCATGCATATGGTATGCAGATATACATGTAACAAAATACTTACACACAAAGAATAAAAGTTAAAGTAAAAAATTAATTAGATCTAATTGTTTGTTGTTACCAAGAAATACAACTATCAGTAAGACACCTACAGACAGAGACCATCTAGCATAATAACAGAAAGCGAAGACAAGATGGCATGGCTACGTTAGTATCTGGTGGAGATGACTACAAGCCAAAGCTAGTCAAAACACACAGAGGGCTAGAAAGAAGGCTCAGTGCTGAGAAATGCTTGCTATACAAACACCCAGACCCAAGTATGAATTCCTAGCACCCAAGAAAAAGCTGAGCATAACTGCGCAAATCTGCCTATAACCACAGTGCTGTCAGGGAAATGGACACAGGAGGCTTGCTGGGGTTTGCTGTAAGTCAGCCAAGCTATAGGCTCACTGGGGAACCCTCTTTTAAGGGTATACAGTGTATTATGATAAGGCAGAAGACTTGATATCCCCCTCTGACCTCTACATGAATACACATAGGCACACATACCTACACACATGTGTGCAAACACACGCACCATACATACAGTTACATACACAGTCACACATACATGTACATAGACATAAAGAAAGAAAGCCACTATATATTAACAAAGGGCCCAACTCATCAAGAAGATACAACAGGCATAAGTACATTCACACCAAAGCTCAGGGCTCCCAATTTCATAAAACAAATACTAATGGACAGAAAAGGTCAGAGACATCCTCATATAATAGCAGCTGGTGATTTCAGTAAGCTAATCTCATTTTTAGATAGGTCATCCAAACAAAGATCAGCAAAGAAAACCCATAGTTAAATTATGCCACAGGTCAAAGGACTTAATGGAAGTATACAGAACATCCCATTTAACAGAAACAGAATATAGATTCTTCTCAGCAGACATGAAACCTTCCCAGCCCAAATTAAGACTTAACGAATACAAAAACAACTGAATTTTTTAATCTTATCAGATCATAATAGAATAAAGGTAGAAACCAATACAGCAAGAGAAATCACAGAAACTACACAAATAGATGGAGACTGAGCAATACACCCTTGAAAGAGAGAAGGTCACCGACAAAATCAGCAAGGAAATTAAAATTCCCAACAATCAGATAAAAAAATGAAAGTACAACTTAGGAGCAGCTATACACTGCTAAAGTAATTCCAAGAAGAAAGTTTTAGCTCTGATATGAGTGTTCATAATCCTTTTAAAACCTGGATGCTGCCAAATAAACAACCTAATGATATACATCCAGGTCTTCAAAGGTCAGAAGCAAGTCAAGCACAAAAGCAGACAAGGACAGAAATGACTGAGATGGCAAATAAAAAATTAATATGTGGAGTCAATTAGAATTGGTTCTTCAAAAAACACAAACAAGGCTAACAAACCCCTAGCCAAGCTAACACAAAGAAAGAGACAGAAGACCCAAGATACTATCATGAGGGAAGAAAGGGAAGGGTCACTTCAGATGCCAATGAAATCCAGAGCATCGCTAGGAAATACTTTGAACACTTAGATCCCCCAAAGTCCAAGAAACTCTAAAGGGAATGGATGAATTTCTAGACATATATAATCTACCAAGTGAAATCAAGATAATATAAAGAAGTGAAACATTCATAAAAATCAACAAAACTGAACCAGTATTAAAACATTTCCCAGATAAGGGTCCAGAAAAAGTCAAGACCAAATTCTCCCAGATCTTTAAGACAAGCTTACATGAATGATTCTCAAACTGTTCCATGGTAGAGTAAGGGAAGCAAATTTATATATATACATATTTATATATGTATACATATATAAATACATTATATGTATATTTATATATGTGTATGTATATATATATATATAATCATCACCATAGCTGTAGAAAAGGCATTTGACAAAGTTCAACATCTGTTTGTGATGAAAGCCCTGAAGAAATGAGAAATAGAAGGAGAATACCTACCTACAATAAAGACGATATATAACAAGCCTATAGCTAGTGTTACAGTAAACGGGAGAAAACTGAAAGTATTTCTTCCCAAGTTGGCCAAGAGTGCTCATTGTCCCCACTATATCTACTGCAGTGCTTCGGGCTTAGCTCAAGCCATGAACCCAGGGAAAGGAAAATAGGGACACAAATAGGAAATCAAGAAACTGAATTATTCCTACTTGCAGGCGATTCTATTCTACATCCTAAGACCTGAAAGACTATCAGAAAACACCTAGAACTGTATACACTTTCGGCAAAGTAGCAGACTTTTTTTTAAAAAAAAAGTCAATATACAAAAATCAGTAGCATTTCTATATGTCAATAGCAAGCTTGCCAAGAAAGAACTGAGGCAGAGCAAAAGAAAACAGAATAGCAACAACAAAAAACTCAACAAAAAAACCAACAAAAAACTAACAAAAAGTATTTATAATCATTTAAAAAAAATCTTTCAGTAAATCTAAGCAAGAAGGTAAAAGATCTCTACAATGGGAATTTAAAACATTGAAGAAAGAAACTGAAGATGACAGAAATTGGAAAGGCCTCGAATGTTCATAGATAGAAAGGATTAATATTGTGAAGATGGCTATGTCACAGAAAGCCAGCTATAGAGCCAGCATAATCCCCACTGAAATCCCAAATATTTCTTCACAGCCCTGATAGGAAGAAAAAAAAAGATCCTAAAACGTTCAACGAAGCACAAATGACTTAAGTACCCAAAGCAATCTCCACCCTCACAATGCCCGACCTCAAATTATACTGAAGAGCCAGAGTGACGAAGATAACACGTCTCTGGTACAAAGCAGATACAGAGATCGATAGAACACAGAAGCCATGCTTAAATCCTCCCAGCCACAGAAACCTACTTTTTGACAAAGGTGAAAAAAATCATATATTTGAAAAACAACAGCCTGGTGCTAGGGAAACTGGTAGGATGAAAATAGATCCATATCTCTCACTCTGCACACACACACAAAAATCAATTCAAAATGGATCAAAGACTTTTATACAAGCCCAACAATCTGAAATTGCTAGACATTATAGAGAAAACACGTTGAGGTCTAGGCACCAGCAAGGACTTTCTGAATAAGAAATAATTCCAGGAGCTGGCATGAGGGATGACATACAGTTAAGCATTTTCTGACCAGTAAAGGAAACACTCCCCAGGGTGAAGAGACAGCTTATAGAACAGGAAAAGCCTCTTTGCCAACTGCACAGCACATAGGGGATTAATATCAAGGTATATAAAACCCCACCAATGTTAAACATTAGAAAGCACCCAATCAATAAGTGTGGTAGTGAACTGACTAGACAGCTCTCAAAAGAAGAAATATGAATGGCCAATAAATGTTTGAAAAGTGTTCATCATCTTTTACCTTTAAGGAAATACAAGTAAACCATCAATGAGATTCTACTTCACTGCAGTCAGAATGGCCATCACCAAGAAAGAGCAAAGAAAAAACACAACCCAATGACAAATTCTAGTGAGGCTTGCAGAAAATGGATGCTGGTAGGGGGAATGCAAAGTTATGCACCACTGTGGAAACATCAATCTCAAATGTTCTCAAAAAGCTAAAATTAGGTCAAGTGCAGGACCCAGGTAGACCTCTCTCTTGGTCTGTACTGGAAAGCCTCTATGTCAGTGTACCACAAAGGTACACACTGCTGTGCCTGCTGCTGCACCCCTCACAGGAGCTACGGAACTGGACCAACAATGATATCTGCCAACACATGGACAGAAAACAAGAACATGGCACATATGCTCAATGGAATGTTTTCAAACATGAAAACTTGACATTTGCGCAAAGTGGATGGAGCGCAAAATCACTGAGTTAAGCAAAATAAGCCAGGCTAAGAAAGGGAAGTACATATTTCCTCTCATATGTAAAACTAGGCTTAAAGGTGTGTGTGCAAGCATGAGCGCATGCATGCGTGTGTCCTATCTGCGTATAGGTCATGGAACTAGGAAGGGAATCACTGAAGAAGAGGAAGGGTACATAAGCGCAAGACAGAACTCTCTGTGGGCACAAAGGAAATCAGACAGACAGGAGGGCAGTGGGGGAAGAGGACCGTTAGAACAATGTACAGTGGCATGTACATATGAAAATGCAATAATGAGTTCCATTTGTACATTAATGTAAATAATCTAAAAAGTTTTTTTTTTTACTAAAAAGTTTTAATATTCTTCTTTAAATACAAAAACCTAAAGCTGAAAGGTGGAGAAGGCCACTTCTGGGTATAGCTACAGTTTAAACCTGCTTGGTTTCCACTCTCCCCTCTCCACACTGGGATCTGTGGCTAATCAAGTTCCTTGCATCCCCATATCTGGCAGGTTGGCCAGTGCATAGAAGGCTCTCCATAGACACTGGGTTTCCTGATGAGTAACAAGGTTCTGCTCACACCCACTCAACCACTGATGCCCCTTTCTCAGCAAAAGCACAAAAAAACTGTCAGAAAGGATTTTAACAGCATGACTTCTAGAAGTTCCTGGTCTACACACCTACAGGAAATGCTTGGACCAGTTAGATCAAACAATACTTGTAGGTGGGGTTGTCCCCAAAGCAGCGAATGTGTCACATTAAAGTATGCCATGGATTCCTGTCCCTGTTTGTTCCACTAAAGGGGCATACTGTCACAAGGAGAATAATAGACAGCCAAGTGAAAACACCTTCCAGCATAGCAAGCTCCAGTCTAACTACACACAAACCTCCCTTGACCCACAGTGCACTGGGACTTGATCCAGCACTGCTGGTCTTTTGTCTTCGTGTCTGACAAGGCAAGGGTTTCAACAAATAGCCTCAGGATTTTATTTCAAACCATCAATTACTTATATTCGCTGCTGTAGGTGGTGAGCTCGCTGTCGTTGCGCATCCACTTGAATTCCAGAGGCCAGCTCCCTTCAGCCAGGCAGGTGAGCACGAGGCGGTTGCCTTCCAGGTGGATCTGTGGCAGGCCCGGCTCCGTCTTGAAGTACGGTGCAACGTCATCTGAGGTATCCAAAAACAGAAAAAAATGGGGAAAGCTTAATGAAGCCGCGACGAAAATAACCCAATCCCATCAATATACCAGCATAAATAATAAATCAATGACACGAACAGTTCTAATTTTCAACAGTAGAGATGAAGGCTATGCAGCCCAATTAAGTAGCAAATAATCCCTGGTACACTTGCAAAAGCAGGAACCTAGAGGATACTTCAAAATGCCAAAGGGTCCATAAAATCATCAGGCATGTTCATACAAGTCCTTCCTCCTTAGACTTAATACCAGCCTATTAAAGGAGCCCTCCAGGACATTCCTGCTCATACAAGACACTAAACTCATTGTTTTGTTTATTTCACTATTTTTGAAGTGTGTCTTAGTATCCAAGTATGTGCACTTCTGTTCCCATGTGCGAGGGCACACATGTGAAAGTGTATCACGTAGAGGTTCGTCAGATGTCTTCCGCGGTGCCTCTCCACCTTATTGCTGAGACACGCTGAGTCATGGACACTTTAGTGGCTCTGCTATTCTAACTCCCAGATTTCCATGAAGACCTTCTGTCTCCACCAGCTGTGTGCTGGGATAAAGGAAGTGCCAATACTGCCTAGGGTTTAAGCCTTGAGTTCCTGCCCAGCCTTCCCCAGATGATGGACTATGATCAGAACCACTAAGCCAAATGAACCCTTCCTTCTCCCAGATGCTTTTAGTCATATTGTTTTATCATAGCAATAGTCTGTCTGTAGACTATTACTAGGGACATGGCTCAGTGCCTAGAATCCCCCAGTGAGGGGTTGGGGGGGTGGCTCAGTGGTAGAGCCCCTGCCTAGAATCCCCCAGTGAGGGGCTGGGGTGTGACTCAGTGGTAGAGCCCCTGCCTAGAATCCCCCAGTGAGGGGCTGAGGTGTGGCTCAGTGGTAGAGCACCTGTCTAGAATCCCCCAGTGAGGGGCTGGGGTGTGGCTCAGTGGTAGAGCCCCTGCCTAGAGTCCCCTAGTGAGGGGCTGGGGTGTGGTTCAGTGGTAGAGCCCCTGCCTAGAATCCCCCAGTGAGGGGCTGGGGTGTGGCTCAGTGGTAGAGCACCTGCCTAGAATCCCCCAGTGAGGGGCTGGGGTGTGGCTCAGTAGTAGAGTGCTTTCCTCACATGGACCAGACCTGACTTCAATCCCTGGCACCACAACAAACAAACAAATGTGCACTGATCCTATGGGACAGGTCCTGCAGCAGCACTGGGCATATAAAGAGAGAGTAAGACATTGCCACTTTCCCTTCTTGGGGCTGATCTAGATCTCATGCAGGAATATAAACAGCCAACTGTAAGGTGCTATAATGAAATCTGTCACTCAATGTCAGGAGGAGCCACTAATCCCAGTCCTGTTGGGAGAGTCCTACCTGCTTTCGCTCTGAGTTGCTTTTTAAGTGCATCCTCGGGTTCTGATTGTCAACTGTGGGTCCAATTTCCCTTTTTGCTATGCACTTCAGCCCAAATCATCCACTCCTATGACCCAAACAGTGTAATAAAGCTGAATTGCAATAGATATAACTCTGATGCCTTGGGGTTCACTGAGCCGCAGGCTTTATTAATGGCCTGCCATTTGCTCTCTCTTTAACAATAGAAAAAGAAACGCCACTTCATAGGGTTCCAGTGTCCTACACGCATGCCTCATAAAAAATACATCTTTTTGAAAGAAAAAAGCTTTAAGATACAAGCTCAAGAATGTGAATTTGTGACTGAACCTGACAGAGCATCATCAATTTAACAGATTACACAATGGCCTGGAATTCAAATGACACCACAGTTCGATTCCTCGTAGAATTCACAGGTAACTTCACACACCTCTACTGTGAACAAATTACTATTCTGGGTGCTGCAATCAAGTAGGAAAATCCTTCATAAGGAATAGCTTTATTCACTTGCCAAGCAAATATCTTGTGATCTAAATGGCCATAGAATGGTTGTTAGCCCAGAGGCTGCCCATTCATTTCAACAAGAAGGGAAAAGCACACATTTTCAAGGCCCTGGAATTTTAAGTGTCTAAAATTGCCACCACAGATATTTTAGCGTAGCCAGCATGGAGAACTAGTTACCCCTCTAAGACCAGTGGTCTTTCCCACTTGAAATTCAAAGAGAACATGAAGGTAGAAAAGCATACACTTAAACTTGAGATTTAGAGAGGACATGAAGGTAGCCAAATATGGACACTTTGGAGAGAGAAAGGGTATATATAATATGTTCACCCCATCACCATCTTAGAGCACTGTATCCCTGTAGCCATGACAACTAATTGAAGGGACCAAGACAAGAGGAAGCTGGGTCCATGGTGATACTAACTGAGCTACTGACGCTCACAAGTAGAAG
Source organism: Microtus pennsylvanicus (assembly GCF_037038515.1). Classification (NCBI taxonomy): domain Eukaryota; kingdom Metazoa; phylum Chordata; class Mammalia; order Rodentia; family Cricetidae; genus Microtus; species Microtus pennsylvanicus. Next base: position 94,857,611 of record NC_134579.1, read on the forward strand.
GTAGTGAAGTGTCAAGGACCTCATCTGGGGTGTCCTTCCCTTCTGCTCCTCTCACATGCGACTAATCATAGGATATGCTAGACAATGTTCAAATGGAACTACACACAAAGAGGAGACACCCAGATGCAGCTTCCGTGAGGTTATCATCCATGATGGGGTGGGATATTTATGGGGATAAGGCTGTTTTGAGATCATCGATGCTCTGAGAGCCCCATCAACTCACTGTAGAAAAGGAACTTTGATGTATCAACGATGCCCTATCTATGGTGAACAGACGCCTTCTCATCTCCTCAGGATATGCTAATGGAACAGAGGGATCTCTGTGCAGGGGTGCACAGGCCCCCACAAAAGCACATGATCTTTTGTAGTTTACATGGGCAGAAAACTACCAGGGAAAGAAAATGAGTGAAATGCCTAAGAGACTCTGACCTGGAGAAATGCCAGTGGTCCATTCACTGGTCTGTAGAAGGATGGCAACATCACAAATATGACCACTGGACCCTGCCTCTCCCCCAAGAAAATGTGTTGAATGTATGACTACTTCTGTATGCCGACAATAAGCTCACTAAATCCCTGTCCCTGGGATGAATAACCATGGAAAAGCATGAAATTTCCATTTTCACATACTTTTAAATAGAACGTAAATCATTTATGGAACAGAGAGTCTCATTTGTCTGGATAACGCAGATTTAAGGTCCATTCACAGGAGAGGACCAGACTTAATGTTCTCTCAAATCAACATCATAATTTTATGATGTCCAAGTCACTTCCCCAAATGGACTTTTAAGGTTTTTAGATAAATGTAAATGGATTTAACTTTACCTGTCCAAATGCAAAGATAATCTTCTCATCTAGAAAGGGACTATGACCATATGACAGAGTAGGAACAGTTGCCATGGCGAGGACACAGGTACAAGAAGCCAAGGCTGAGCCTTGTCTTGTGACTCCACCTCCTGCGCACAGACAGGACATCTTTCTGGGTGTTTTAATTATGTACTCTACCACAGAAAATACAGAAGCTATCAGAAACCTCTAAGGGCAGAACGGGTAGAGAGCAACCACTGGGTAATAATAACATCAGTTGTCCCGATTCACATGACTCCTGCTGAGAATTCAGCTAAGACTCAGCCTTCTTTATTACTTGTTTTTATCTATCACTGCTGTGGATGTGGATGGTGTGTGGGTGTGCGTGAGCCACAGCAGTTAAGAGAACAACTTTGTGGTGTCGGCTCTCTCCTCGCAGCTTTGCTAGGAGCTTGGGGAGCAAACGCAGGTCATCGGGCTTGCACGCCATGTGCTTTTTACCAGGGAGCCATCTCATGAATCCTCCATCTTATTGTGGGGTGGGAAGAATCTTTCTGATCAGGCCAGGCTGGCTGTCTAGGGAGCTCCAGGAACCCTCCAGTCTTCCTTCTTCAGCAGTGGGGTTACAAATGCACCACCATGCCCGGCTTTCACGTGGATGCTGCGGATCATATTCCAGTCCTATGCTCGTGCAGCAAGCACTTTACATACTGCGCCATTCCGGCTCCACTCCTCTGTTTTAAAGGGATAATTAATGAGGAATGACAGTCAACTTGCACTTAGCAAAGAAAGCAACCATCCCACAAACAAGGGGGTCCCAGGCAGACAAACCCCACGTGTTCCTGTACAGTGAGATGACGTTTAGAAGCACCTGCAATCAGCTCCATCAGTCAGCGGGGGTCCGGAACGGGGGACCCTGATGGTGGCGTGAATGGGCAATCATACCAAGCAGGACCTTTCGTTCCTGAACTCCACTCTCTGCCACAGCAAAATTCCCCAGGGCAAACAAACGTTCCCTTTAAACCACTAATCTTCTTTTAAAAGTTCCTTTATATCAAATCCCAACATTTTCATGCCCCAAGCTTATGAATTTGCAACTCACAGAAAATTTTACTTTTTTTTTTCAAATACCAGGGAGAAATAAAAGCATGGGGCGTAATGGATCACCTACGAAGTAGGCTGGCAAGCGTGGGTAGAAGACCCTGCTCTGGCCGACACAGCCATTCCCAGCTCTGCTGCCAACAGTACACTATGCACACACAGGGAGGCCAAGAGTTTAATCTCACCAAATAACATGCTTTCCTCACAAGAGTAATATTCATATTTTTAAAGAAAACAATTATGCATTTAAAGCATGCTCCTGAGGCAAAAATCTAAACATATTACTAAGTAATTCTGTACTGTGGTTAAGTCCACAGATATGCAAGGTCACAGTGTTACTGGTGTAAGTAGGCCCTGATGCTTGAGGAACAAAATCCATAGGCCTGAAGACAAGGCAATTCAAACACATTTTCTGTGACTACCATGTACGTGCGGTTATGGGTAGAGGTAACCCAGGAGGGAAAGAAAAGAGAAGAATCGGTGTTGCACAATGGTCAAGCGAAGTAATCATTTCACCATAAAGATCTGGCAGCTAAGTGGGACAAGAGAGGTAACGGGGTGGCCAGGATCAGAAGTACTATATGCATATAATTAACTTAAACAGTAGAAAACAAAAAAACAAAACAAACAAATGTAGACGCAGAACTGGTCCTACATCATAGCTAATCCAGGCTCCATGCTCTTAGCCAATCACCAACACTAATAAACATTTTGGGGAGAACAGACAAACACATGTGGTCGCCTCTATGATCATATTGCTCAAATCTGGAAAATCATCCAACTTCTGTCTATGACAGTTTATTTATTCCCACTGGAATAAAGTAAGTGAGAATCAGAAGTTCTAAGGCAAAAAAAAAAAAAAAAAGGTAGTTACTACTGAACACACAAACACAAACATCATTAAAAGAACCTAGCCAGGCACTGGTGGTGCAAGCCTTTAATTCCAACACTCAAGGATGCAAAGGCAGGCAGATCTCTGTGAGCTTGAGGTTAGCCTGGTCTATAGAGCAAGTTCCAGGACAGGCTCCAAAGCTACACAGAGAAATCCTATCTTGAAACTCACCTCCTCCTGCTCCCCTCAAAAATTAAAGGAAAAAAGAAAAGAAAAGAAAAGAAGAAGCCATCAGTGCTATGCGTGGTGTCACACATCTGTAATCCCATCACTAAGAAAGCTGAGGCAGGAGGATCATGTCTGTAAGGCCAGCTGGAACTACACAGCAAGATTGTGTCTTAAAAAATGAACAAAAGCTAGGCGGTGGCGAATGCCTTTAATCCCAACACCTGGGAGGCAGAGGCAGGTGGATCTCTGTGAGTTCGAGGCCAACCTGGTCTACAAGAGCTAGTGCCAGTACAGGCTTAAAGCTACAGTGAAACCTTGTCATGAAAAATCAAAAAAAAAAAAACCAATAAAAAAATAAAAACAAACAAAGCTCCCAAATAAAAATAAAGCCCCAAAGCATTGTATTCTGATGACTACAAAACCAAAGAATAAGATAAGCTTTCAAGTTGCTGTCTGATAGGCATTTCAATGCAACTGCAAGCTGAGGCTAGCTCACTGCACACCCCTCTGTTAGCAGCACCCTGATGTGTTTCTACCACCATGAGCAGGCGCCACAGGCCACCCTGGCTCTTCCCACAAGTGGAGACCAAAGTTTTGAATGCTTACTATTGTTCCAGTTACAAGGTTGCAAACACTTTCATTCCCAAGCAAGACTGAGTATCCCCTGCTAGGAGCTGGGGATGTAGCTGGCCCCAACCCAATGAGCTCACAGTCTAGAGACAAGGCTTGCACACAAACCAAGAGCGTCCCAGGAGCGACCGCTGAGGTATGAAATTGGTGCTGGGCTCAGCAGGGAACACAGCTGAGGTCCTTCCCACACCAAGGTCTTAGCATCCCAGGACGTTCGGAACCTGAAGGGTGCAGACATCAGGGGAACCAGCAGATTCAGTCACAGAGGGCTGTGGCTCAGCAATCTCCCTGATGATGAAAGGGTTTGTGGCATTGCTTGCTGCTCTTAGCTATACAGTGACTTTGAACAACTCTTGAAGGCATTTTTTAAAAATTTTTCTCTGTATCACCCTTAGTGATAAGTGAGAATTTTGTCTAGAGTGTTAGGGGAGGCTGCTGTCTCACCACTACCGTGTGTGTGTGTTCATGTGGAGGGCAAAGGTCCATACTGGATGTCTTCTTCAATCGTTTTCCATCTTACTTTTGGGGGCAGTGTCTTTGAGTATACCAGGAGCTGAGAATCCACTTTTCTGGCTGGCCAGCATTAGCCCCCAAGGATCCTCAGATCTCTGCCTACTCCGTGCTGTGATTACATCACATGAACATGCAGGTGACCTTTTATGTAGGCGTTGGGCACTCTTAGCTTACGCAGTGATCACTTTCTTGAGGAGATCATATATCTCCTCAGCTCCCAACAAATGAGAATTTCGCTGACAAGTATTTCTAGATTTCAACTAAGAAACAGACCTCAGAGTTGACTTGCTGGTTACTTGTGCCTCATCCATCTGTGACATATGAGCAGTCTTATAGGGATCTCAGGGCACCTCTGGAGAGACCCAGAGGACATCTCAGAACACAAGGAGTAGCGTAGTAGTAGTGGCAGTGATTGCCAAGTTTGGTTTGGGATTAAAGTCTGGGAACTTGGATACAAATGATCCAGAGCATAGTGTAAGACCAATTAGCAGCAGACTAGACTGTCCACCCTTCTCCCCATGACTCTGCTCCTCCTCTACTGTCTGAGGGGACATATCAGAAAGGACAGACTGCAAGTCAAAGTTGTATTGCAGGCTGAGGGGAGAGCTCCTCCGGAAATAGCTGTAAGCACAAAGACCTGAATTCCACACGAAGTCTCACTTCTGATAAGCCTTATAAAAAGGTAAAAGGTAACTTTTCACAGCTGGTAAAGACAGAACCAGGATGTAGCCCCAGCCAGTCTGGCTCCAGACCTGGCATGCTCATACTGTACTAACAATGAGGTGCTTCAGAATCTTGGAGATGGAGACGCTACAGGAAAGTCAATTTGCATTATTGACAGTAATATTATTGATTCTTACATTAAATAACTCCTCACAGAAACCAGGACTGGCTAGAATGAGGAGACTGAGACTCCCACTTTTTCTCAAAGGAATTTTGGGTTTGGGTGGTGGCTTAGGTAGTTAACTGATTGCTGGGCAAAGATGAGGAGGATTCGTGTGTGGATCCCCAGAAACCACGTAAAAAAGCTTGGCATGACATTATGCACATGCATTCCTGCACCAAGAAGATGGAGACAGGAATCTTGGAGCTGGTGAGCTCCAAGATAGTGAGGGACCTTGTCTCAAAAACAAGGTAAGTACCTCTTGAGGAATGGCCACTAAGGATGTCCTCTGGCCTCCATATACACACGCATGTGCATGCACATAGACCTGCACACACACAAAAGCTCACATTGAGTGTCTCTAGATCTTTCCATAAAGTCTCCATAAAACTGGGTGCTCAGAAGTTTGTTTAACAAGCATGGGACTTCCTCGTGGTTGGTCCACAACATCCTCTGGATACTTGGATCAGAATGTGAGAATGGGGAACACAGGAAGCTCCCTGAGATTTCCAGCACACAGAACTACAAACAGCTTGCTGAGGCAACCAGCTGGTGGGGAAGTCAAGCTGATTATCTGCATTCTCTGAACTCAACGTGAATTAATGGCATATTTAAAGAACTCATGGGGTGAACCTAACCCTTCCAATATTTCCCCCAAAGAAACCACTCAAGCTTTTGGTGAGATTAATCCACAGCTAAGACTGATGGGGGAAACATAAACGGGGTATTTATTGCCGCATTCATGCTGCACTGCGCTAATCTATTTCACATATAAATTAATAACAAGAAGAGACATCGGGGCAGAAGCAATTCCCCACTCCTTGGAACTGGAATAAGCTTTCGGCTTTCCCGTATTTTATACTTCGAAGTAGAAGTGTGCTAAATTGTCATTTCTATGATTGATAGTGAGAACGTATGACCAACAACAAATAGTAAACAAGAAGAAAGTTATCGGAAATTGCCAGCATTCGTCTTAAATATCATATCACATTTCTTCCAAAGAGTCTTTCACGTAACCCTCAAGGGCCAACTCTGATTACATATAAAGCTATAAAAGGTCCAGGAAAAGAAACTAGCTATGACTTACCTTCTCTGCTTAGATGTTTGCCTGTGAGAGTATGATGTATATTTAGTGATGTGAACTATGAGGCTCAAAAGGTAGTCAACTAGTAGAGATTTCTCCAGAGCAGGATAAAGGCCCATGCAAACAACTTCCCAGCATTTCAGTTCTACCAGAAAGAGCAAGGACTAAAGCAAGAGTGCAATCACGAATGTCAAGGAGAAGGAGTCCTATGTCATGGCTACTGACAGCAAGACTTTGCAAAGCTGAATTCGATCTTGGCCTCTCCATTCCCTAGCTCTAGGCTCTTGGGTGACCCACTGATCCTCCTGTGCAGAATGCTCCCTAGACCACAACATACAAAAACTAACTTCATTAAGGGCAGTGAAACTTCTGGCTTCCAGATCCCATTGTAATTTCCATAGGAAATCATGGGGTGGCCCTAAAGTCTCAGCAGAGTGAGTTATTTACTTGCATACTTATATCGTTTTAGAATATGAAGTGGTGAGCACTCAGGGTGCTTATAGCACTGCAGCCATTATAGGATAACACAAAAGGTGGACTTGCGGGAAATACATTACCCCGGACAAAGAAAGTGAAAAGGGGCGTCTACGTAGGTATTTTCAGTGTGTCTCAATAATGTCTCAAAGAGACATTAGTTGCTCACCTAGCCTTTGCAGTCAGGCTTTGTAACAGCTGGCTCCATTTGAAGGGTGTGAGTAAGATACAGACTGAAGATCTGTAGTTGGGAAAGGGCATTCATGTTGATCACTGAAGCCCAAAGAATGAGGGTCAGCTTCTGGATACTTGTACAGTGAACTTCCACCAAGGGGGTGTCTAGACACTGTTACATTACAATCCTTCCGTCCAGCTTGCCCTCTCATTCTCTACACTCTTGACATGGTTGGTTCATTGTGTTTTTCAGTCTTCCATTAAACACTGTAAGAACAACAGATACCAAACGGTATCTCAGCCCCCACCTTATAGAGTCTTTAAATAATGGGAAATGTCAGGTTCATGGTGGAAAAGGCAAGATTTCAGAAAATCTTTTTTTTCCCCCTTAGGAGCTCAGTTTTTATCGTGAGCTATAAATACTGCCAGAGGCCTCCCCATTTCCAATGAAATGGGCTTATTTTTTTTATTCATTTTCAAGAAACAAAATGTGCCAAACACGTGAGTCTGGATTAACACGGTCTGTCTGTCAGTTACAGCTTCCAGTGAAAATGGAGTACCAAGAAAAGAGCAAGCTAGCTTGGCTGCCAGCACAGATAACTCCCAGGGACTCTGTGCCTCCAAGCCACCCTCATTTGCATGCAACAGAAGGACTTTATACGTAATTCACAATTGGACAAAGGATATTAAAAAGACATCTATCAGAGTCAAACTTTAATGCAATTAATGATTTTTACTACTCCATCAAGGATAACCTTAAGAGAGAGTTTTTTTTTTTTTTAAATCATGCTTGAAAGGGAAGAAACATGCCAACTGGAGCCTGGCTCTTTTGGCTGCCATGAGCTACCTGTCCACCTGCCAGACATCTCCTCATGACTATTTTTGCTTCATTGACGAAGTCTCAATGCAGGGAAAAAAAGCAAAAAGGTCTCTGTGTATTATCAGAGGAGCCTTTTAACTTGGTTAAGTTTCCCTGGCAAAGGTTCTCAGGGCCACCAGAGACCTCCCTTGGACCATGGCAGGAGAAAAAGGACACAGAGAGACAGTGAGATTAGCATCTAAAAAGCCACTTGGCAAAGAAAGACTGGGAAACCCCTCCCATCCAGGCTATATACATAAACAGAGCATGGCGGGGGAGGGGAGGCGCGGAGAAGCCTGCCATATACAAGTTCCAGAAGGCAGGTCCTGAGACTCCTGCCTCAGTGCTTCCACGTTTATGCCTTTTCCTAGCCCAATGCCATCCTTAGGAGTCTCCTCTTCTTTTTAGTAAACTGTCTCTATTTCTGTTGCTAACCACCTGTGCCTGGTGTACATCTTTGTACAGGGGTCTTCAATCCATTCAGATGACAGGAACTCTGGGAACTGTAGTTTATCGTGGGATTCAGTCAGTTAATGTTCACAAAGCATTCAGCCGCCAGTGGAAGAAGATCAACCTGCGAGCATCTGTCAGAGCAGGGTTCCACGGAATGAAACTGCACCTTCCTGTAGAATGCTGGCTCTTGAACCTTTTCCAGAACACACTTGCTTCTGGCTTTCTCGGTAACACACATAAATCAGACTACGGTCTTTTATGTCAATAACTATTAAGCCAGAGAAGTTGTTCCATTTAAAGAAAAACAGGTGTTCCTAGTTTCAATTACCTCAGAATTCCAGAGAAGCCAAAATATTGATTTGATTATTTATTCCTTCACTCAACAAATATTTCTTAAAGACCTACTAGGACTCCTGTGAGATGGGAATACAGATGTGGACTTAAAAATGGGACAGAATAAAAATTCAAACCTTCGTGAACTTGTCTCCTAGTACTGGAGATAAACAGAAGCGAGTGAGGAAAATATATAGGACAGTCTGCCTGGTGAAAGCCTATATCTCTTTTGTACAAATTACTTCATATGTAGTTGATAAATAGGGATCCGATATGGGTATGAAGCAGAAAGTCACACTGATTTATGCACCATTTCCCCCAGAATATTAATGCTGCAACATTTGCACGGACACGTTTTATCATTTATTAAAGAGGGAGCCCTAGAATTAGGGACACGGCTAGCAACAACAGCAGCAGCAGCTGCTGCCTGTCTTAAAAGTTAGACTACTAACAGAGTGTGGCGGTGGGAGCTGGTTTACCTGCGGCAGGATCTCCAGCCTTTTCACTGCATCACACTCCAGAGAGGCACTGGATTGGGGGTGGATGGGGAAGCCAGAAGGTTTTCTTCTTTACGTCAAAATAGAACACCAACAAGAAACTTACTGGGACTAATATTTTTTTTATCAGTGTCTTGAATGGAAACTCCCATAGGGTTTCTGTTTTGTTGTGTGTTTGTGTGTTCATGAATGCATTCATGCATGTGTGTGTATGTGTGTGTGTGTGTGTGTGTGTGTGTGTGTGTGTGTGTGTGTATGTGTGTGTATATAAACCTTTCTCATGTACTGACCACCTTGATTTTTGAGACAGACTCTCTCACCGGCTGGGAGCTTACAAAGAAAGCAGGCTTAGCTGGCTGGTCAGCAAACCCCAGGGAACCACACTTTCTCTGTCTCCCCACTGCTGGCATTACAAGCATGTGTGCCTGCTCTACAACGTGAGTTCTAAGAACCAAACTCCGTTCTTAAAACTTGCATGGCAAACACCTCATAAAGCGAGCCCTCCCAAGTCCAAGTTTCATAGGATTTGAATAGCTTGCCTAACAGAATTTCCCCATAAGTCATATTATGTTGATTTATAATTATATAGCACATGGAATTACTGTGAACATATATGGGAGAATAAAACACCTGCATATAATTTAATACTACTCTGAAGAGGAAAAATAAGAAGAGAGGGGAAGAGGTTTGGGGAAAGGGATGCATCTGGGTAAAGCACAGAACAGCCGATAGAGCAAGCTGGCAATCAGTACTCCAATGGTGGCAGAGCACTGCAAGGTCCCGGGGCAGGCGTCAGCCCAGATACTGCAGGAAATTAACATGGGTGAGTGTAGCAAGTGGCTGGGGAAAGGACAGGCGACAAAGTCAAGAACAAGTGGCCAGGGGGGCTCTAGAGTTTACCACGGACATGGAAGTCAATGCTCACTTTATGCCACATACAGATGGTCAACAACCAATCAGATTCATGCACAAAACAACCAACTAACACCTGGAATGGCACAATCTCAGATCATTAGCGGTATACGGAAAAATCTTTGATTTAAAAAAAAAACAAAGTTTTGCAAAGATAGAAAGCACACAAATTAAATAACATTAAAAACAATTTAAACAAGCTGTTATGAGATAAGCCTGCAAGGAGCAATGCAAAGTGGAGAACAGCCTAGGCTTTGATCCTACCTTGATTAATTAATAAAGAATAGTTAAGCAATTTAAAATGTCCCATCCGTGATTCTGTTGTTTTTTTTTAAAGCCAAAACAAACAAAAAAAAAACTTAAGGGTTTACAAAAGTTTGGTCTTAATTTTACTTTGAAATATTGTTATGTTTTAAATCACTTGGTAAGCTGAGCTCCATTTGCGTCCTCATTCCTAGTGAAAATTCTCTGCAAGAGAAAAGGAAATCAGTGAGCGGATCGGCAGAGTTCTTCTCCAAACACGACACAGTATCAGCACAGCAGCGCTCGGACTGCAGTGTTTACCAAGACTCTGTTCTTCCCAGGTAGGACAGGGTGCGAGCAGTGTGACGGGAAACACGGGAAAGCCATGCGTGGATGAGGAGGGGCTCAGAGCTGCTCACCCAAGCCTGAGGACGGTTTCTCATTAATAAAACATTCTTTACTTAAAGCACAAAACAACCCTATAAATGCTTTGCTGAAAGACACAGTGCCTAAAAGCCCTTCAGCTTACTTAACTAAACCTTCCAAGGCCAACACATGACAGGAATAATAAAGATTTATTTATATACATAAATATAGTTTCCTCCTTTTTCTTCACATTTTCAGGTGCCCATAGACAATTTATCAGGACATACAAAATCTGATCTGAAAAAAAGAAAAGGAAAGAAAAAGAAAAACCTCCAAAACCCCCCAAAATTGAAAAGATCTGAACTCATAGTTATATTTTGACTATAATCAATTCAGACTCGTAATAAATATGAAAAAGAGGGGGAGGGAAATGGGAGGCTGGGAGGAGGCGGAAATTTTTTTCAATAAAAATAAATAAATAAACAAACAAATAAATAAATAAAATCATGGAAAAAAAAAGACCAGAGAAAAATAACCAAATACCAAGAATCAAAACAATATAGGCTTTGGGGGGGAAAGAGGGAGTAAAAAAAAATCTGACATAAAATAAAAATATACTGAACTCAATGAACATGCAGTATGTCAAAAAAAGATGTGAGACACGGCCGAAGTGGCATAAACAGGAGAATCGATAGCACACATGCAAAAAAGCTTACATTACAAAAATGGGGGATAAAACCAAATTAACAACCTATCTTTCTACCTCAAAAATTAAAATAAACCCAAAACAAGATCCAACAGATCCAAAACACTGGCCCATCAGAGGCCTGGGGAGACAGCTGAATCAATGAGCAAGATCAAAAACAGAGACAAGGCAAGAAGATAAGCAAAAGAGGAAGAAGGTGGCCTAAAGACCCCATTGGCCATCAGGATCCTACAGTAAACCTCAAGCTCATAAAGGTGACATTTTAGACGACAGGAAATAATTCCTAGACAACAGTAAACATAAAATTCATGGAAAATGGACCAGCTGGGAGAGTCTTGTAACAGGCAAAGAAATAAAGTACTTCCTCGAAGCCTTCTGAATAGAGCATCTATAGACAGCGCTTTGGGGTTCCCCCTCCCCAAGGTATCTACACCAAAAGAGTTAGCATCAACCTGTGGGATCCTATCCAGAAAGAGGACAGGAAGGCGGGATTCCTAGGCCATTCTAGAGCATCACACCGCCTGTTCTAAAGCCCTGACGAAGGCAATCTAGAAATCGTCTGTAGATAGTGTTTCTGTTCTTAGATACAAAAACCCTCAACCAAAAGATGAACAAGTCGGAGCAGGCACAGTGGGTGAGGTGACTGGCCACCAAGCCGGCCCAGCAGGGTTGGACCCCTAGGGTCCACATGGTGAAGAAGAGAACTACTCTCACTTTGTCCTCTGACCTCTACACACACTGTGGCACACTGAAGATCACCCCAAGTGAATGAATATATATGTATGTATATATTCATTTATGTGTATAAATAAATAAAACTATGGGAATTGTCTTATTTGGGGCTTGCTCTGGCAGTACACTAAAATTACAATGAGACAGAGATTAGCAAGGCCTCTTCGCAAGAATGAGACAAAATAAGTGAAGCATTCCGTATTGTGTTAAAATGATCAAAACACGTAAAAATCTCAAAGAGTTAATAAAAATATTTTAAATACAATAAAATTACCTTTAGTTTAAAATAGGGTTATTCTAAAATATATATTAAATAATAAAATCCAGTGCTGTACCAAAAATGGGGAAGTTTTAGGTATTCAGGCCTGGTTCGATACAAAAATTAACATCATCTACTGTGTGAATGGGATAAAAGCATCACCTATCTATCAAGCGAAGCGGAAGGAAACTGATACAATTCAACCTTCATGATTTTAAAAAGACAAAGAAGCTTCACCAGCTGGGAACAACAGGGAACATTCTTAATGTCATGGAGAACACTGTAAAACCCTACATCTAATCAGCATTCAAACCTGAGTGTCTTTCCCTGAACTTGGTGGTCATTCAAGAATGTCAGCTCTGATCCTTTACTACGAGGCATGTCCACCGGAAGACAGAAGAGAAACGCAAATAAAAGACACATCCCAGAAGGAGGAAATGAAAGTGTCCCTGTCTGCAGATGACTCCGGGGGCTATCTAGGAAATCCGGCAGCACACGCAGACCCCCTGAACTAGCGCAGACATCTGAGGAGCCCGCAGTGCACGGATCACCACAGTCAAGTGCATCAATGTATATACTGGGGATGCTGAAGACAAGAGACATGGGAGCCACAAATAATAGCCCCAATAAGGGAGCACTTAATTCTAAAACTATGACCTGCTGGAAATTATAAAATGCTGATTTCAGAAAACAATAAAGGGGAGAAGGGGCCTGAAAAGATGGCTCAACTGTTAAGAGCACTTTCTGTTCCTGCTGAGGAACTGAGTTCATTTCCTAGCACTTACGTAGGGCAGCTCACAACCACCTGTAACTCTAATTCCAAGGGGGAGGGGGGGACTTGACACCCTCTTCTGGCCTACACAAGCACCTGCACATGTGTGCACATGCACATGAATAAAAAAAAATGAAACAAATCATTTCAAAAAGAAATTTAACTCTCAGGTGACAGAGGCAGGCAGTTCTCTGAGTTCGAGACCAGCATGGTCTACAGAGTGAGTTCTAGGATGGTGAGGGTGGTTATAGAGAAACACTGTCTTGAAAAAAAAATACAAAATCTAAAATAAATCTAAATACTCAGGAAGACATTCATGTACAGAAACTGAAAGAGTAGACATAGTAAAGTTGTCAAAGCTGTACAACTACACCATAAAAGTTAACAGAATTCTGTTAAAACACCAGCAAGACTTTCTATTGATATGCACAAGATTATTCTAAAATTTATATGGAAAGGCAAAGGAACTAGACTATCTAAGACAATTTTGAAAAGGAATAAAATGGGAGAAAATTGCTCGTCCTGATGTGAAGGCTTATTCTACTGCCACAGTAATAAAGCTGGCCTGGTACTGACAGAGGGGTCAAAGAAATAGATTGGGGGGCACGGGGAAGGCCAGACAGAAGACAGACAGCCAAGTGACTTCTGACAAGGGTGAAAAGCAAAAACAGCGGTGGAAGGACAGCCTCTAAAATGAAAGCCATTTAGAACCAACTTTGAAACCCAGAAGGCAAAAGAATAAAAGTCTGTCTAATCATCATATGGCATGCAATATCAACTCAAAATGGACCATGGGCATGAATGCAAAACTACAAAACTTTAAGATAAATATCAAGCATGGGAAGAAAGGTCTGGGATGCAGGGCCAGGCATGTGGTCTTAGAGTTGCAGGAAAAGAATGCTGCAGGTGGGGAGAAATGACTCAGTGGTCAGGAGCACTTGCTGCTCTTGCAGAGGACTTGAATTCAGTACCCAGCAACCACAACAGATGGCTCACAATCACCTTATTGCTGCATTTTCAGGGGCCTGACACCCTCTTATGGACTCTGCGGGCACCTACATGTGCACATACATACACACAGACACACGTATATAATTTAAAAATAAAAAAATAATAAAAAGTTTGCTACATTTGTTTTTTAAAAAAGAGAGAATCTCATCAATTTTGAAAACATTGGATCTGCTAAAGGCCCTGTGCAGAAGATGAAAAGAAGAATGACAGGCATAGAGGGGGACGGGCAGGCACACAGGGTAAACCTGGAAAAAGACAAGAATCTAGTCTGTAAAGAACACCAAAACTCAACAGTACAGTCTAACCAAACAGGAAATGGGAAGATTCAACACCAAGATTCTTTTGCAGGGGATCTGCAAGTGGGAAATAATCACACGAAAGGTTTCCAGCATCATTAGCCATTAGAGAAACGTGAATTAAAACAACCACATGATGAGGGCTGAGAGACAGCTCAGCAATTAAGACCACTCTTGCAAAGAACCTGAGTTTGGGTCCTCGATCTCATGGTGAGCAGCTCATAATAGCCTGTACTCTAGCTCCAGAGGACCCGACACGCTCTTTGGGACTCTTAGTACCTCCATGCATGTAGAATACACACACATACACACTAAGCAAAAATAAATATTTTCCAAGAACTACCACGAGCTCTCCTTGCAGACTTTCTGGAATGGCTGAAGCCCTGTTGGCGCAGCACCCACACTGCTAAGAACATGAGACATGGGGTCACTCACACACTGCTGGTGGATAAATGAAGGGGTGCACTCAGGAAACAGGCTGGACTTTCTCTCGAAACTACACAGGTAACTCCAGCACAGCCCTGCCACCGCACTCTTGGGCATTTGCTCCAGAGAAACACAGACATACATTCCCATGAAAACCTGCACTTGGTGGCACACGCCTTTAATCCCAGCACTCGGGAGGCAGAGGCAGGCGGATCTCTGTGAGTTCGAGACCAGCCTGATCTACAAGAGCTAGAGCCAGGACAGGCTCCAAAACCACAGAGAAACCCTGTCTCGAAAACCCCAAAAAATAAATAAATAAATAAATAAATAAATAAATAAATAAATAAATAAAAGAAAACCTGCACTTGGTGTTTATAACAGTTTTAGTCCCCGCAGTGAAAGCTTGCTTGAAGCCAGGTGTCCTTTCAAAGACAGGAGGCCACACACATTGCAGTGTACCCGCAGCAAGGAGCACTCACCACTGGCAATAAAACAGAACACATTAGAACCAGTACCTGCAGGCCAGTTTGCAGTGTGAGGAAAGGTGACACAACCATGATACATTTATACGACAGTCTTAAGATGACAGAACTATAGAAACAGGTTGTGATGGCCATCAGAAAATTAGAGCAAGGGGATGAGATGCAAAAAAAAGTGGGTGGTCCAAGAGAATGTTCTTCAGCTGCCGATACAGACAGCGGCCTGGTTGAGATGTCTGATTATAATTTTATAATACCATAGAGAAAATCTGAATTAAAAAGTATTAACGTACAAGGGTCTCTGTGTATTGTTGCTAACAATTGCAAACAAATCTATAGTTACCTCAAAATAAAACTCTAACAAGAGTATTGATGATGAGTAAGATAATAAATAAGTAGAAGACATCTTTTTACAAAAGATTATTTTACTTTCATGTGTGTGGGTTTGCACACATGAGTGCAGGCATCCTGGAAGTCCAGAGGAGTGTGCTGAAGCCCTGAAGCTGGAGTTACAGGGAGGTATGAGCTACCCCACAGAGGGTGCTGGGAACTGAACTTAGGTCCTCAGCCAGAGCAGCAAGTGATTTTAACTGCTGAGCCATCTCCCCAGCCCCAAGTGAAAATTTTCTGATCACGTATCTTACAAGGATTTTTATCTTGGTAAAGATACCAACTTCCTAGGGACAGGAAAGACAAGTGAAGATGAGAAAGACAAAAGGTCAAACTTGCACATCCTCAAGGGAGACAGACAGACGGCAAGCACATTGGGTTGGTGCTCTCACTGTTTGACCATAGACTGTAATTACAAAATTGAAAAAAAAAAAGACAGCACTAAATTCCGACAACTCTGCACAGAATTGCCACCTTCATATATCATTGGTAAGAACGGATAAACCCATTCCTCGTGGTCACCTGTGCATCCTTCCGCCCATTGCCCTGACCACACTAGAAAGAAACAATACAATTAATACAACTGCTTCTTCTTGGGATTTAAAACACCTCATCAAGCAGTAGAGATTGAAGGTTCTGGTGAGGCCCCATTAAGAGAAAGCTATTTCCTTTCAGTCAAAAGAATGGAGTCTGAGTCTACCTCTGGCCCTGGGGGAGACAAGACATTCTGATTTGCTCAGAGGTTAGAACGTTACATACTATGTCTTCTCCAGGAAGAGTAAACTCAACTGGGCTGACAATCACCTAGTCTACTGCTCAGGAAGGCTGATCTTCCTGAAGATGACCAAAGAGATGGGAGGACTGTTACATAGAGAAACCCTGTCTCAAAATACAAATATCAATCAAACAAACAAACTACAAACAAAAAAAATCAAGCCAAGTTTGGTGGTGGTGAAAGTCTTTAATTCCAGTACTTGGGAAGCAGAGGAAGACTAATCTCTGAGTTAGAGGCCAGACCGCTCTACAGAGCAAATTCCAGAACAGCCAGGGCTACAGAGAGAAGCACTGTTTTAAAAAACAAAAATAAAATAAAAATTATATATATATATATACATATATATATATATATACATACATACATACACACACAGAGTCACATGACAGTTAGGAGACTTGGTAAAGATCACACAAAAAGAAAACATGAAGCCGAGGTTGAACTGCTGTAACTCTAATTAACCCAACACCATACAAAGTGAAAGGGACTATGATTATCCATGTATAAGTAGGTACTAACTCTGATGGCTGAGAAACACTTCACACTTTAGTTCCAACATACACAAGCTGTCACCAGTGACCATCTCAGAAAAGTGGCCCATCATAGGCATCACATTAGTGAGACAATCCATTCAAGGGACATCTGACGTGGTAAGGAACTTTTGACATGGTAGAGGGTAATTATAGTAAAATTCCCACACGCAAAACAATGCGAAGTCACCAGGACAGGAAGACCAGTGATAACTGGCTAGCTGTAACACACAACACAGCTTTCAGGCAAAAGAAAAAAACTGAAACAAAACAAAAGTAGAAAAAATTGTTTGTATTCAACTGTAACTACACTCTTAAGGATTCTAAGAACAAACTGGGACTCATGATGGTGGGAGCAATATGTGTCCCCTGCCACCAGACAACACATTTTTAAAAAATTGAAACATAAATCAAGAAGCTCAAATCAAACAAAATGGCCTTCTCTACATATTACCCTCCTAGGAGCAGACTGAACATTAGGCATCAAGTGACGTGGGATTGCCTATAAATGACACTTTCCTACTTGAATGAGACGTGGGTGTATAGCCTTAGCAAGGTCTGGCAAGCACCCTCTTCACATGGCTGCAGACTTTACAAACCCAGTGACTGGCATTTCCTAAAACTATACAATGTCAGAAAAACACGCAGTTTCTTGTACACAGTATGCTTAGGCTAATAAGCACATAAAATGTTTCATACCATTAGTAAATGCAAATCAAAATCCTAATTAGTGAGATACCTCACCTCAAACAACCCACGGAAATGTTGATAGCTACGAGACAGGTGCTGGCTGGGAAGCCTGGGAGAGACCTGGAATTCTCCTACACCATGAGAG
The DNA here is from genome assembly GCF_037038515.1 of Microtus pennsylvanicus. Lineage (NCBI taxonomy): Eukaryota > Metazoa > Chordata > Mammalia > Rodentia > Cricetidae > Microtus > Microtus pennsylvanicus. The sequence continues at coordinate 94,875,208 of NC_134579.1, forward strand.
TGCAAACTGCAAACAGGGAAGGGGGCAGTTGCTCAAAACGTTAAGTGTCACAAGCTACCCCATGACCCAGGAATGTCACCCCACATTGCAGAGAGAGGTCTGGCCACATAATAGCTTATGCACAACAATTCATTAATACATTATTCACAGCGAAAGTGGAAAGAACCCGAATGCACTTTAGCTAATGAATGGAGAGACAAAGTCAGCTGTTCGCATTGCATGTAAGGCTGCTGATGAGAAGCAATGGGCCCTGGCCAAGCATGTGCAAGGCTTGAGGCTCAGTCCCCACCAGCGTGACAGGGAAGTAACAGGATGGTAAGTAAAAGAAACAAATGACAAAGGGCTACATACTCTATCACTGCATTAATATGAAGGTTGTTAATTAAGCAAATCCATACGGGCAAAGTAAATGAGTGGCTACTGCGGGTGAGCAGCAAAGCAAGCGGGCATAGGAGGGAATGACGAGTGACCGCCATAGCTACAATGCTTCTCCGGGGAACATTATAAAATTAGGTCGTGGTGACTGCAGCATATATATCATAACTCTGCAAATATATTAAAAGCTTGAATTATGAACTTTACGCGGGTAGACTTTACAGCTGCAAGTTATACCTCCATATATCTGTTAAAATATCATATTTAGAAAATAATAGTATTTTTTTTTTTTTTTTTTTTTTTTTTGTTTTTCGAGACAGGGTTTCTCTGTGGTTTTGGAGCCTGTCCTGGAACTAGCTCTTGTGGACCAGGCTGGTCTCGAACTCACAGAGATCCGCCTGCCTCTGCCTCCCGAGTGCTGGGATTAAAGGCGTGCGCCACCACCGCCCGGCTGAAAATAATAGTATTTGTGGCAGGCATTAAGTCCTTATCATTTCAATCCTTGGATAGATGAGGAAACTGTTGTATATCAGGGTTCTAGAATCTGCTCAAAGGAGACACCAGAGCTTGGACTGACGTCAGGGATGCTGTTACTCTGGAGCCACCCGCACTACAGACACAGAAAGGCTCTGTCTGAGCATGGGCAGTAGCGGGCAGTCAGCAGCGTTTCCCCAGAATCAGGCAAGGGCATGCTTCTTTAGCATTATGGCCTTAGCAGAGACTACTTCAATGCAATCTGGGAGCAGGAAAAGAAAATGACCCAAGAGCCTTTAAACTTTCTTTCAAAATAATCATTGCAAAAAGAAAGAATTATATGAAAATGAACTGAGTACATTGCCAGCTATCAGTAAAGCAAAATTAGGTCATACTCAACTGGATTGCGTGCCATTCCTGAATCAGGGACATAAGAGGCAGGGGATATCCCCAACTTGTCTCCTATGCCCCCACCTGCACTCCACAGGGAAAGTGAAGAAAAATACCCTCTCCAAAGTCCTGACAAAAATTACCATGGGGAGCTATTTGCTTTGGGTTTTTTCAAGGTAGAATTTCCTGTAGTCTAGGCAGGCTTATTGAACTACTTTGTGGATGAGGATGATCCTGTTTCCACCTCACCAGCCCTGGGATTACAGTTATATTCCACCATGCCCAGTTTATGTAGTGCTGGAGATGGAACTCAGGGTTTCCACGCATGCTAGGCAAGGGCTCCACCAATCAGGAGCTAAGTCTCCAGTCCTACTGTGGGTTCTTTTTTTCTTTTTTTCTCATAAATAAAAAATAAAAAAAAAAAAACAAGGCACTGGAGAGATGGCTCAGCAGTTAAGAGCATTGCCTGCCCTTTCATTGGACCAGAGTTAAATTCCTAGCACCTACATGGCAGCTCACAACTGTCTGTAACTCTAGTTCCAAGGGATCTAACACTCTCACACAGACACACATGCAGGCAACACACCAGTGTACATAAAATAAAAATAAATGATAAGAAAGGAAAAAGAAAGCCAAAATGGTACTTTAGGATTAAATTTTATTTAGTTTTTATTTATGTGATTGTGTGCTTGCCTGCTTGCCTGTAGGCACACCGTGTACATGCCAATGCATACAGAGGCCAGAAGAGAGTGGTGGAAGCCCACAGGTGTAATCACAGGTAGTCCTGGGCAGCCTGTTGTGAGTGCTGGGAACCAAATTCCAGTCTTCTGCAAGAAGAGCAAGCATTCTCAACCACTGAGCCATTTCTCCAGCACTCTGTAATTCCTGACTATCAGGAAGCTGATGGTAAAATGAATATGGCTCCTGAGAAGAGTATGGCACAGGAGTCTGCTATCACAACATGCTCGGCCTAACACTTGCCAGTAAAGGCAGAGGCAAGACTCTCGTCTTCATTGTCCCTCAGTTCTGATTGCAAATTGCTTTCCACCCACATGTTAGCAGGGTTCCTAATGTCTCCATTGCCAGTGCCCGGCAGTCTTGGGGGAGGACAGGGGGATGTGGACTCTGGGAAACCCACTGGCTAGATTTCACCTTGACTTGGGGGAGCATTAAGAGATAAGACATTCAAAACCACTTTCACCACTTCAAAGCCACATTGTAAACACATTCCATCTGAGAATGAGATAAAATGTTAAGTTGTGGCCTTGTGAGCCATTTTCGGAGTTGCTAAGATCTGGCCAGGTTCTTTGCATGAAGCTGTGACATTTACCCACACAGGATTCTCACAGAGAGAGTCTCCACGCTTCACCAGCCTGCTGTGAGTTATACAATAGCAAGGAAAGGGATGTCTGGGAGCAGCCGAGAAAGGAAACAGAACACCAAGATAAGTAAACAGAGGATAAAATGCAGCTCAAGGGGGGAAAATAAATAAATAATCTTCCCTGGCAGAATTCATCATCAGCAGAGACACACAGACAGCATCATTAAAATGTGGGGAGAATGACAGGGAGGTGGAGAGAGAAAAGGGCAAGGAGTGGAGTTATAATTATCTGGACAATTATCCCAACCTAAAGCAGGAGGCAGCGTGTCCCAAATCGGCAAGGCCGGAACCTCAAATGTTGCTTCTCACTTTGCAAGGATTTTAGTCACTCTGAGACGTTGGACCGCAAGGTGTGGGGCTCGGCAATCGTATTTTAAACGGCGCATAATCTGCTACAATAGAACGCTGACAGTCTGTAGTGAGACATCACTTTGATTTCAAACTGTTGGGTGATTCTTATAATGACTCGAGGAGTGCTAAGGAAATAAAGTAGCAGCAGGTGGCCAGACAAAGACGAAGAGATTCCTCACACCACAGGCAGTAATCAGGTTGAAATACTCTCCCCATTAGGTCCAAAAATAGAGCAGACAGTGATACACAGGCCTTCCCGGTTGCAACAACTCTTGATTTCCACAAATAGTAAACTCGTATTCAGTAGTTTCCATATGAAAGCATCAATAGTCCTGTTTGTCCTCTTTGTCACAGCATCAGGCAAAGCAGCCATCAATAGAGATCTATTTACACTGGGCCTTTAATTATGCGCAAATCCACCTGGATCTGCTGAGTCTGACCTTAAAACCCTACAGTTACTAAATGCTCACCTTCCTTAGGGCAAATTTCGTAAACGTGTGTGTGTGTGTGTGTGTGTGTGTGTGTGAGAGAGAGAGAGAGAGAGAGAGAGAGAGAGAGAGAGAGAGAGAGAGAGAGAGAGAGAGAGAGAGAGAGAGAGAGAGAGAGGAGTTGTATATGGACACCGGAGGTTGACATCCAGTATCTTCCTGAATTTCTCTTTGCCCTTTTTCTTTTTCATTTCATCTTATTTTTAAAGACTGTCTCTCACTGAACCTGGAGGACCAGTCAAAACAGAAATCCTCTTGTCTCTGCTTCTCCAGAGCTAGGATTCTAGGAACACACTGCCACTTTTGGTTGTCATATGGAGGGTAGGGAACTGAACTCAAGTCCACAACTTTGCACAGCAAACACTTAACAAACCATCTCCCAGCTCCAAATATTGCAAATTTGTTAAGGTTAGGGTCACGTTTGCTATGTAAAGAAAAACAACATCTGCATTGTTGCCACATGCAAGTGAAACATGAAGGTGGCGTAGACCCAGCTCCTGGGGGCTCATTTTCCTAGTTATCAGGACCTACCGGCCCCACTGCAAAGTCAGCTAAGAATCCCCCAACACACACACACACACACACACACACACACACACACACACACACACACCAAAATGACTCATTTTATAATTGTCTCTTGAGGAGACTGCGGTTTCCTGAGAGTCAGCATGATTAGCCAGGGCGAAATATTTTTTCGATCTTATGACTTTCACAAGGTGCCCAATGCCAGGCCTCTGGGCAGGCACATGAAGAGCATACAGGAAGATGCTCCTAACAGCCTGGGCTCCCTAGGCAGCCAGCGATCCTGACTCTGTCAGTCAGATGAAAGGTCTGAAAGAAGCAAGTCCAGCCATGCCCTACAGGCTCAGAGCAGTTTAAAGGGTCCACTCGGAGCTTTCAAAAACTTAGGTTCTGGCCCTCGGTATTACGATGCTGTGAGGGGAGAGAGGGAATCCTCGTGGCAACTGTCATCTCAAACACAAGAACTGGGAGGACAAAGGTCAGCCGTGTGGTGTGGGTCGTCCGGAAGTTGATCAACACTGTCTTCCTGGGGGCCGCTGCGACAACTCTGAAGCCAAATGCTAAAATACAGAAATCTACCTTTAAAAATGCAGAAGATGCCGTAAACTCGCAATCTTCCCCAAATCCTCCTGATTGTAATTAACCGGTCTCTGTTGCATAAAGCAAGAAATTACCATGATTTAGTAATTCAAACATATTAACATTAATTTTCTCAATGCCAAATAGAATATCTTAAGTTGTCGATTCCATCTTTTTGGGATCGTCTCTTTCATTAACTTTGTTAGAGCATTTAAAAATACTAACGCTTTGTTTTAGAGTGGGATTTCTCAGCTCCTCCATCATCTGCATCCTGGATTGCCTAGAGTATTAGCCATTCACACGTCCATAAAAGATAAACAGAAAATGGAACGGGCAGGAAGGTAAAAGTTGAAATTTATCTTCTTTATTGTAAATCACTACTCAGCATTACAATGGAGAGCCAAGAGGCAGCACAGGCAAGGGAAATGAGCAGGAAGCCCCGGGTCTGGGAGCCAGGCCTGAAGCCACCTGCTACAGCACTGACATTTATCCTCTATCACTCAACACTACCACTGAGTTACTGTGAAGACAGGTCTTCCCATCGTTGCCACAGCCACGGCCAAGTGGTACGGACAGGGGAGCCAACAGCTTCGGCTAAGTGGGGACAGATAACCTGAAAATTCCAAGCACTGCTGTTCTGATCGGTCAAACAGTATGTTTATTCAAGGGGCTACTATGTAAACTATGACTTCAAAAACAAAGGTAATGATAGCTAGAAGAATATATATATATATATATATATATATATATTCTCTCTCTCTATATATATATATATATAGAGAGAGAGAGAGGGCACATGGGGCAGGGAAGGGTGCTGGTAGATGGGAACTTAGAGGGGAGAGGGGCATGGAGAGGGTCTGGTGGGTAGGAAGTCTTGTGGGGTAGAGAGGGGCTGGTGGGTAGGGAATTATGGTGATGGAGAAGAGCTGGTAGGCAGGGGATTAGAGGGGGACAAAGCACTGCTGGTGAGCAGGAATGCTGGGCTTCAGGAAGACACATGGAAGGTAGAAGGGAGCTGGTGCACTGGGAGAGACAGGGGTGTACAGAGCTGCAGGAACATGTGGGCACTGTGGAGGTTGCTGGAGATGAAGCAGAGTCCATGCCCTGACACCCAACCATCCATTATAACTATGTTCAAGTTTCTTCACCCTTTTGAGCCTCAGTTCTCCTGTCTGTAAAGTGGGGACAAAGGTTCCAACCCCGCAGGCTGAGAGAATAAGTGAGTTAATACTGTAAACTGGCTTAGAGCTGACCCGCTACACACCATCAAGCTTCCTTTGCCGCACTTAATCCCGTTGTGACAAGCTGAGTCCAGAGAGTGACTAGGGGAGGAAGGAGAACAGATGAAAGGCAGACCCCAGTTCTTTTATTCCTTTTATTTGGATCATCCAAAATCGTGATCCAAAGTAGCTTTATTCTTTTATTTTTTTTCCCAAGTCCCCCGCATCTGACAAATGACTTCATTCTGGAACACAGCAAGCAGAAACTAAATCAACCCAATACAGATGTTGATAAAACCCGATCAATTTAAAATGAATAATTCAATCAGGAAAGTGTCCAAAGGTTTCACTAAATCTTTCCCCACATTTCTCTCACACTTAACGCTAAGCCACTGACTGAAAAGGTTTTCATCACCTCCATCGTGAATCTAAGAACACACCCTACAGGACCCCGTGACCTGGCGCTCTTCCAGAACATTCATCATGGGCACACAAATCTCAAGAAAAAAGAAATGCTTAAGAGCTGAGTTTTCGGAGAAGTGGATTTTCTTGGCCAGAAGTGTTCTCTGTTCTTTCGTTTTTTGATTCTTACCCGGTCATAGGTTACAAAACAGTTCAGTGCAGGCTCTCGCCATTAGCGAACTGTTCAAATAATGTCTTAACTTAAACAAAGTACAGGTAAGTACTTTGGGCAACATAGTGTTATCGTCTCATCTTATAAATGCCACGACTGAGTCTGGGGAGGTAGCGCAGTCAGAGAAGCTCTTGTAAGTATGAGGACCTGTGTTTGGTCCTCTAGAAACCATTACTATAGCTGGGCATAATGGTGTGTGTGCATAGTCTCTGTGCTGGGGGGCAGAGATAGGAGGATCCCTGGGAGCTGTTAGCCAGTCTAGCCCAGTTGCTAAGCTCCAGGGGTCAGTGAGAGAGACCTTGTCTCAAAAACAAGTTGTACGGCTTCTGGGGATGGATATCTGACATTGAACCTGGGCATGCATGTACACAAACACTCATGTCACAAACACATGTGTGCGCACACACAGACACACACCACAGAGCCATATCTGACTTGTCATACTATCACTTGGTCCTGAACTGCAAGAGTGTACTTTGCTGGAAGAAACTTTACATTTGACTGGCAAATCAGATTGTACCACGTCACCCCATTCCTCCTGGGTGGAGCTCCCTCGTGGATGAAATGAGAGCGGGGAGGTAAGGGACTTGGATTCACAAAAGATTCGGCTGGTTTTCTTGAAATACTGAACATCCCGACTGAGTCTGAAGTAAGATTCAATTTACGAAGAATTGATTTATCCACAGCTTTCCAAGAGCAATTCTGTATTGGCATAGACATAAGTTTATTGGATCAATGAAGCAGCCAACACATTTTTATTGAACACTTAGTACACGGAAGGCTTTGTGTCAGCTACAGAGAACAGACAGGAGAAGGAAGGGCCCTGAAGACACTGCTTCTTCAGGTATGGATATGTGTTTTAACATGTGCTCCCCAGAGGGGGGCGCTGTTTGGGAAAGCTGTAGAAAGATTGGGAGGTAGAGCTCAGCTGGAGGAAGTGTCGTCACTGGGGCCAGGCCTTCAGGTTGTATGGCCTGGCCCACTTCCTGTTCAAGCTCTGCTCCCTGACTGCAGGTGCAATAGGACTAGTCAGTTGCTTCCTGTTCCTGTTGCCGTCACTTTCTTGCCATGATGGACTGATCAACCTCAAAATGTTCAGCCAAAAGAAACCATTCTTCCCCCAGTAAGCATCTCCTCAGCTGTCTGGTCACAGCAATAAGTAACTAAGACACTCGATGGGCGGCGCCATGGTGAATCTGATGTGTAAATGTGACTGGGCCATGAGAATCTGACCACTCATTATCCCAGCCTAGGCATTAGGATGCTTCTGGAAGATGAGCAACAGAACGGTGGAATGGCAAGAGTAGTTCTTCCCAAGCTAGACAGGCATTGGCCCATCTCTTTAGAGCCTACAGAGCAGAAGGCTTGGGAAGGGTTGGAGTCTCACCCAGGCCTCAGTGCTGGAGCTGAGACCCAAACCTCTTCCCATGTGCAGCAATTCTGGCCCCTGGTCTTAGAGCACCAGCAGCTTCCCTGGGTCAGCAGTTAATATAAAGAAGATCCCTCAGCCTCTGCAATGTCTTCTAATTAACCCCTTCCCCCCCCCCTTACACACACACACACACACACACACACACACACACACACACACACACACATTCTCTCTTCTCTTTCTCGTGCTGAGTGACAGAAGCAGTAGTTCCCCAAACCCTACAAATCACGCCTGGCTTCACCCTCACCATCTTCAGCCAATACTCTCTCCTCCCCTCACTCTGAACTCATCCTGGCTGCTATCTTGACAGTCCTTATTCCTCTAGTTCAGCTTAGCAGCTCCATGTTAGGACTTCTCTATTGCACCTGGATTCACTGCCAGCCCTTTCCTCAAGGCTTTCAGATTCAACCAAGAATCTAACCGTGACAGGGGCCCTCCCCTGTACCTGCTATACCACTATACCCATGCTGACCCTTTACACGGCTCCCACTGACCTTTCTACCCCCTACCCCTTTTCTGAGAGCTTGTCACGAATGCCATAGATGACACTGTGATACCAGCTAAACCTGTTTGTACCTCATTGCCTTAAAAAACAAAATTGCATGGAGCTCCTATTTATTTATTTATTTATTTATTTATTTATTTATTTATTTATTTGCTTGCTTATTATTTGGGCTTGAATCTCTTGTAGTCCTGACTGGCCATAAACTTGCCTTTGGACTACATCCTCCTGCTTATACCTCTCCAGTGCTGTGATTACTGGCATGGACCACCGCACTCACTTTAGGTGGTAGGTTGAACCTAGCGCTCATAGATGCTAGCCAGCACTCTGCCAGCTGAACTACATCCCTAGCTACCGCATCCCTTGTTACCTCCGCTCACTCAGGACTTCTGCAGCCATGTCACCTCTGCTGAGGAAGAAGCAACCGCCTCAGGTGTGTGTCTAGCAGTCACACCATTAAAAGAGCGGCACGGCACTGTGTCCTTCAGCACTGATGAAACTGCTTCTGTGGTCATCCCCTACTTACTACAGGCTGTCTCGAATATCCAACTGTGTTAATCCCACAGGACACATCCTGCTGCTCACATCAGTTGGGCATACTCGTGCCTACCCCAACTCTCAGCCTGCGGCAGTTCCTGACATCCATGCTGACGCAGCAAATCCTGCTCCTCTTTGTGTGACTTAAACTTTCTTGCTCTCTCATTCGAATCGTCCCTTCCAGGCACCTTCAGTGTGGCACCTGTGTAAATGAGGCCAGCCGAAGTCCCTCAGCCCATACTCCCCCGGTCAATCCAAACACCCCCAGCTTATCTCCATGGACAGCCCCACCCCCAAAGCCAATTCCCCTCACATTTTTTTAGTACAACAATTTGACTCCCTTCCATCCAATCTTCTCTAGTGTCCACATTTGCATACCCGAAAGCTCATTAGTGTGCCTGCTAAATCAAAGAGCCACACCCTTTGTCTCCTTCAGCCACAAAGACATCGCAGAGGCCCCAAACATGTGAACCTGCCTTCTCATCCCAAATCTAAGAGAGAAGCAGATTAATGTCCCCGTGGACAAGAATCACACGACACCTGTAGAAGCACAACTCTGTTCTGCTTTGAGATTTTTTTCCCCTCCTGTTCCATATTATTGACCCTTCTTAACCTGAATCCATCTAATCTCAGCCCCTCACGAACACTAGTATTATCCCCGCTCAGAGTAGTCTGCCCACTCTCGGTTAGAGCTGTGGTCTCACAGTGCTGGTCACACTCCACGCAGCCTGAGTACCCACTTGCCCACTGAAGGGAGCAGATAGGACCTGCTAAGACCCTCCCTCTCCCCCTCACTCTCTCTTCCCACCATTGTCCCAGAGAGACACAGTCAACCTGACTATGGGCCAGCAGTATGGGCTACTCAGGCCTGGGAACTCCCTCCTCCCTTGGAGCCTTTAAGAAGGCGACCACTGCTTTGTAGGTGAGACTGAACCCCCTAGCTCTGTGGCTCCGCCCTATTCTCTGTGCTCCTCACAACTCTTTACCTGAAGGACAGTTGGTCTCAGTGACTTTCCCCGGAACTCACACCCTCCCATCCTACCTCAAACCCATCACTCTCCCTCCTTAACACCAGCTCCCACACCTTTAACAGATCCAGGGCCTCTGTGGACTCCTCAGTGGTGATGTGCCCTGGACTCTGTCGCATCCTGCTTCCTCCAACTCTTCTAGTAGCAAGGGCATTTGCCGCCTTTCCATGCACTGCTGTCTGTGTCTACCAGCGTCCTCCCACAGTGGTGACTCTGCCATCTCAAACACCCCGCCCCAGACCCTCACCTCTAACCCCTCCAGTCCACGTTCTGCTTCACTGACCAACACTGCCGCACGTCACCTGCCCTCCTTGTCCTCCCCAGTTCTTGTCTGGATTATTACAAGGTGCTCTGTCTTAGTGCTCGATGAACCTGTCCAGATTTCTGGGCAACACCAGGTCTCAGACGTTCCACGATGCCAGGACTCTAACTCTGTCCAGGATCTCTAGAAAGCAGAGCCCGAGGCAAGGGTTAAATGCTGGCTTTTTACTGATAAAGTGTGAGCTTCGCAGGAAAAGTGGGGGCAGTCGGACGCAAAGGCACAGGTGTGTGAAGCCAGAAAGGATGCAAACTAAAGAATGGGTCTGACGGCAGCCCGGCAGGAACCCAAAGACGGACAGTCTTCTTGACAGACAAGTCCCGTGCTTGTTGAAATATCCTCAGATAGCTGATGGCTATGACCTGGGAGCAGGCCATGGGGAAAAGGATGGGAACTGAAAGGCTCAGCAGCCTCCATTACTCAGGCAGCAAGGCTTGCCTCTGAGGAGCCCACCCCCAAGGTCTTCGAGTTTGCAGCATCCAGCTCTTGGTGACAGTTCAGGAATCATACGAATGCAACATCTTATCCACGCGAAGGAATGGAAAGACAGCTTGATCCGGACAGAACTAGAGAGGGACCATGAGAGGGTAAGCTTTAATGCTTTCCATTAATTGAAAGAGACTGTCTAGCAATAGGGCCATGAGGAAGAAGCTGCTAGAGGCTCTAACGAGGTCAACCAAAGCTGTGTCCCAAACAAGACCTCCATTTGAGCATGACACAGTATATCACCCCTCCAACAAGTCACACATCATACCAAAGGCTCTAAGAAGCCCTCCAAAGACCTTTGTGTGCCCCAGACATGTTATACCCAGAGCTTCATTTTGCTTATGCTATCACAAATTGGGCTTGCAAAAACATACTTTGAGAAAAAAATGATTCAGGTTGACTGACCACCCTCGATATATAACCAGAAACTTCCCTCTCATTAACCACTTTCGATTGGCATTGGGATCCTGTCAGGCAGAGAGAGGAAAGGGGGCTTGAGAGAGAGTGGCTAAGTTGGATCTTCCTTCAGGCAAGAGGTTTATTAACACCACAGCAGGCAGTAAGGCAGGGCTTCTGAAGGAGAGCTTCACACCTCCCACCCCCCCTAGGAAAAAGTCGACTTTTGAAAGTTTCCAAGGGAATGGTGGTGGGGAGAGGATGTATGGTGTCCTGAGGAAGTAGGCTTAGTTAATGTGTGACCTACATTACCTGACTGAGAAAAGGGGCAAGGCATATCTTGCTTAAGGTTCCAGAACAGAGACCACTATCTGTCTGGGAAGGGGAATATGACTTGTAGCAATGTACAAGTCATGCAACCTGACCATATTCAGGCTGTGTTTGACCTCTATGGGGCTGGCTATGTTCCTGGCCTAGATCCTTACCCGGAAGGCCCAGGTTCTCTGACAATATTCCACATGAGTAGTGAGGGAGAGGGATGAGGACTGACCCTACAGCAGGACCCCAGCGCCGTTTTCACAGGCTCTCTTGGACCTTGAACTTCAAGCCAACCAACCAAACTTCTTGCTGTCCTGCTGACCTTTGACTTCCTCTGTTAATGCTGTCCCCAGCATTGGAAAGGCCCTCTAGTTTCTCTGTGGCTAAGAAAATTTTGCTGTGACAGATGCCACCTGACCTTGAAGGCAGGGGACATTCTCCCCAGAGGTCCCTCAGGACTCCTGCCTCTTACTTTACTCTTGTTTTATTTCTTCTTCCAAAAGGTAGAGGCTCAGATACCCGAGATGATGGTGGTACTCCAACCCGCATCTCCAGGCGATCCCAACAGCTTTGCCTGATCAGAGAATCACACAAAATGAGCACTTGGAACTGGACAGAAGTAGCTGCCGAAAAGCATGACCATGCACTGTCCTGTCTCCTCCCACAGGGTGGAGAGGCAGAACACCGACTCCCCTCATGCTCCGACGCTATGCTAATCAGAATATGACTTCAAGGTAAGTGAGACACTCTATGAATTAGTCACCTTTTAGAGCAATTTGGCACCGGGAGAGGGAAATTTCTAAATGGCAACATAATAAACTGAAAATGTGTTTACTAAGGAGGTAGTCTGCTCCCAGAAAGATGGAGAATGTTATTTTAGAGCAAGAACTGCCAAATTTACATACTCTCAGCCATAATTGATAGTTCTCATTAGTCCATGAGCTGTAAACAAGGTCGTGCTGATATATAGTTTTCATGGCTACAGCCAGGGCCCCGAACAAAAGGCACAAGCAGGGGCTACAAGAACGTTGGCACCTGTTTGCCCAGCGTCTTCGGTTTTGAATTACTTCAGTGTAACGCTGCATTCCTATACTAGCACTTCTGGTGAGGAGAAGGCCAGAGCATCTGAAGGGACGACCTTCAGAACTCAGGCCGTTGCAGACTTCCTGACTCCAAGGTGTGTGAGCATCATCTGTGCACTCTGTTTGTCATCCACCGTGGTCCTCCTCTGTAGGTGTGGTTTTCCACTAGGCAGTGCTGAAGCGCTTGGTAATAAAGTGACCTTGATTAATGCTTAGGAAACCATTAGACTGAGTTGTACTCTGCTGGGGAAAATGGAGGCCTGGACTTTTTTCTTTCAACAGTAGAACAAGCTGGGACTCTTAGTTGAATACTTGAGGTACTTTCATGAAGCCCCAGTTATAGGGAAAATGAATGCAGAGTGGGAAAAAGAATGCAAAGCATTTGCTACAAAAAAGCCCAGCACAGCAGAACACATTTGTAACAGAGGCAGGTGATCACCAGGGTGCTCACTAGCCAACCAGACTGACCCAATGGCCAGCTCTGGGTTCACTCAGAGGCCCTGTCTCAAAAACTTAGGTGTAGAGCAATAGAGGAGGAGGAAGACATGGATGCTGACCTCAGTCCGACACACACACACACACACACACACAAACACACACACTCGGTGACAGATCTCCCTCTCTCTGCATTCTGAGTGAAGTCAAAAGGACATCTTATGCCCTTAGTTCTTGCCTCTGACCATTTGTCTCACAGCTTCAGACTTCCTCTCGATTGAATGAAGCAGCAGAGTCACCCTCTGAGGGCTGCTTTGGGGGCAGCCACAGGGGGGTTTGCCTGGGAATACAGAAAATGAGGAAGGCATGTTTCTGCCTTCAAGTAGCTTTCAATATGGCTAGGGAACAAGAGGAGATGTAAGATAAAATGTGAGCCAGTTCCCTTGCTGGTCAAGTGGCAAACTTCTTCCACGGCTCTCTAGGAAATCGGTTCTCTGTTTATTATCCCTGTTTCAGCTAAGGTTATAGACAGCTGCCAGCACCAAGTCTGATGCACACATATAGGTTTAGAACAGAGGTGGGCCACGGTCCATAGGGCCAGTCACTAGGAAAAAGAATCTCTTCCAAAGACCATTGCACAGGTTACACCAATGATGGAAGAAGGCGCAGGAGAGTCTGAAACATGTATGAAAAGAGCCCATGCCATAGAGAACCCATGAAGCCCAAGGCAGCTGGTGGGCAGTCCTCAGCCCACCTGCCCACTAGCATGGATCCTGCGGCAATCCCATTAGCCACCACATCAGAACTAAACCTGGCTGGGTCCCCCTACCTGTGGGCTTTGTTACCTGCACTGTATATGGTGTCAGGGGTAAGAATGACCTTGGAACACTGTGATGAGCTATTGTTGTTACTTAGGGCTATGTGATAACTTGGAGAGCAGTGTAAAAAGAAAAGAATGAAAAGGTGGGGTTACAGGAGCTCTGGAAACTACAGGAGGGGTGTCAGTGTTCTCTAGAATGGCTCAGAGGCAGAAGAAAGGCTCCAGGGTACCCTGTCTGGTGTGGATACAGGGGTCATGTCAGGAGGTGGGTACAGAGGCACAGAGGGACAATGGTGAAAAGCTGTAAACAACACTGGAAGGCAAAGGGGCGCATGCCACAGCCTACAGTTTCTTCAATGCCCAGCAAGCTCCCTGGAAATTAAACATATTCCCTAAGGGCAGGTTTAGGCCTTCCCAGTAAATAGCAGTTGACTTCTGCATTACAGAGACTCTGTGTAATTTATAAGTAACCACCTTCCCTCTAAATCAAAGCAGCATTGGCAACATAATGTAGAAGTTCTAGTTAGGAGAAAAGAAATAGATTTATGTGTGTGTGTGTGTGTGTATGTGTGTGTGTGTGTGTGTGAGCACGCATGCACACGTACGCATGCATGTGTGCATTTGTGTGTGTATGTGACGTATTGAAGTGTGTGTGCTGTGTATGTGTGTGGAAAAGGTATTATTCCTTAGGTACCCCTTCCTTCCTTCCTTCCTTCCTTCCTTCCTTCCTTCCTTCCTTCCTTCCTTCCTTCCTTTCTTCCTTCCTTCCTTCCTGTCTCTCACAGGAACTTGGTCCTCCTTATCCACTGAGTTATCTTCCGAGCCCAACACCCCATTTTTCTTTTTGCACATTGTCTAACACATGCAAAGCACAGGTGTATCACCTGCATGGGTACAAACAGTGTTTCTTGTGATGGAGAAAAGTGATACTATTGCCCATGCTATACAGATCCTGGTAGCTCTGCTGCAGTGCAAACAAAGCATTTATTTTTAGTGCAGGGAAGGTGCTGTCTGGAACAGCAAAGGGTGCCATATCTATGAATTGGATCAGTTCCTTGGAAAACTGGCATATATTAAGGAATTTTCCATCATGGGCTGGGGAGATGGCTCAGCTGGTAAATGCCCGCAATGCAAGCACAAGGAAATGAATTCACATCCCCAGCACGTATGTAAAAATCCAGGTATAGTAGCAACTGTTGTCAGGTCTGGGGTGGCAGAGATAAGAGGGTATCTGTAGCTCCCTGGATAGCTAGCCTAGCCATTCAATGAGCTTCAGGTCCAGTGAAAGACCCTGTCTCAAACAGTAAGAAGAAGACAGCCAATGTCAAACCTCTGACTTCCACATATGCACGGCCACAGCATACATACACAAAGAGACTTCCATCTGTCATCACAGTTGTATAACTATAAACTAGGACTTGTCTACACTGTTTTCTCGCACTGAGAGTCCCCAGGGAACAACAATATTGTTCCAACCACTCCCTGCTTGAAGCTGCTCGTGGCTGGCTCAGCATCACACGGAGGCATTCTGGAAGACTCCACTTGGGTGAGGTATCTATTACAATTCCATAAACAATGGTGACTGCCTCCCCAAGGGTGTGGGGGACACAGAAGAGAAGTCTGAATATCGGGCATCACCATCCTGCATTATCTATAGGGACCTGCAGGAAATCCCAAGCACATCAGCCTGGATGGGGATGTGGTTGGAGGTGGGGATGATGCGCCTCCCTATAACTGCGATTTTTCAAATCGCTTATAAACGTAAACTCATATTTACAATTTGCCTGGGCTTTCTGCTCTTCTGTTCCTTTGCCTTCTGAACAGGTTACAGATAACAAACACGTTCAGAGTGATCAGACACCCTGGATCATGGTTGGCCCGGGTCACGCAGGAAGAACTGAGCCTAGATGAAAGGGCCCATCTCCTGTTTCTCTTGGCTATTCACATGCCTTGCTCTGGACCTGTACTGCTAATAAAACATAAATAATAGATGTGCAGCCTCTTGGTTTGGGGCAAAACAAACACTATTGTGTTTCGGGTTTCAGTGACACACGATAGACTGGGAAGCCTGTTTTTAATTCTTTCCCAGAACTTGAAGAGCAGAAAGAAAACTGGAAAAGTTTGAGTGTTATCCCTGAAACTCTCTCTTTGCTAAGAGGCTCCCTTTGAAGTTCTTAACAAAATTTTATTGTTTTTTCTGCTAGATTTATTTGCCTTGATCTTGAAAAAAAGTCAAAATCCAGCTGAAATCACTATGGTGTGTATGTGCTTGCACACATGTGTTTTTATTTATGTTATATGTGTGCACGTGTATGTGCATGCATGTGTATGCACTACTCACATTACTCCATAAAATGCACCGGTATATCATTTAAGGTTAAATAAACGAGGTGAGATGTTGAGCACTTTCATGTCCCCCCATTCACCTGTTGAAATCTCACCCCCAATGTGGTAGCATTTAGAGATGGGCCTTAGACAATAATTAAGGCTTGATGTGCCCATGTAGGGGGTGTGGATTTAGGAATGTTTAAGAGACTATGGATCATTTGTGAACTCTTCCCTTTCTCATGCATCCTTGAAGTAAAAAAAAAAAAAACAACACAAGAGCATTGGGGACAAGACTGGGAGCTTCATGACAAGCAGAGGCAGAGGATTTTGCCAGGCTTGATCAGGGAACTATGGGAAAACAATGTCTACTGTTTCAGCCCCCTAGTCTACAGAGTTCTGTCATGGTAGCCCGAGCTGAGACAGATGTGTCAATTCAGACTTAAGAAATCTACCCTCTGCAAAGCAAAGGAGGAACTCTGAGGGCTTGTCACAAACGGAAGGCAGCGATTCAAACAACCTGACAAGACTAGCAAGAGCTGCTCGGAAAGTAACCGTCCTGTGCTCCGTAGAAAAGTGGCTGACTCATGACAGCACAGGCTCAGAGAACAAGTCTGCAGAGGTAGTGATCCATGAAACTGTTATGCATTTGCTTTTATCTGTGTGTATGTGTGTGAGCACATGCTTACATTTGTGTAAGTACAGGAACATGCGTATCTGTGCAGCAAGGACGACAGAGGTCAACCTTTGCGTCTCAGCTGGGCTCCATCCACCATGCTCTTGACAGTAGTTCTCCCACCGGCCTGGGCCTCGCCTCGGCTGGTCAGGCTGGCCAGTAAGCCCCAGAGAGCCACCCATCTCTGCTTCCTCCACACAGCAAGCCCTCTCCACCATACATGGTTTCTACATGGGTCCACCTCAGGTCCTCGTGCTTGTGAGGTAAGACCGGCTTAAGCCATCTCCCCAGCCCTGTTTTGAGACTATAAGCGGAATATTTCCTGCTGTTTTCCATGAGCCAAACAGGACTAGGTGGCATCTATGCCTTCACACGCCCCGGTTAGCTGCATGGAACAAGGGAGGAGGCACTGATTGAGAATTGCATCGTCCACACCAGCACCAAGGGGACCAGTTTGGAATGCTTCCCACCTGGCACATCTTCCTGGGCAGCAAACCAGCTGATGAACAGGCTTAATGCAAACCAAGGTTCCGGCCTCCATCAGCTGCAATGGAAGGAGCGGTTCACACTCAAACCTGAGTCTTCTATAGTCCACTATGGATGGAGAGCTGACGTGGCCCCAGGAGCCAAGTCTACCTACATTATCAAAACTCTCAGAAATTCTCTCTCTTCAAACCACAATGAGACGGCAGCTCCAGGGAGAACTCCAAAAACCCAGGCTTGCCTTTTGTAAATATTCAATAAATACAGGTAGAATTGATGAGTCCGTGGGAAGGGATGACAAACATGGTGTTTAGGTTTTGCTGAATTGTATTCAATTTCTTTCCTTTTTATTTTCTTTAACCTCTTTTGTTAATGAGCACTGAAAAAATAGGGTGGGGAAATGGAAGAACAGTGGGGATGCTGGTTAGTTCTCAGCGTGTCACAGAAAAGAAAGAGTGGGGAGCATAGCTATAATCCTCGGCCACAGCAGCCCTGGCCCGGGGCTAATCAGGGTAGTTCATTCACTCCCCAGGAAGAGACCATTGATTATGCTCAGTAGTCGAAGGCCTGCCGGGAGGAAGTGGTCACTGAGCAGGTGCCAGGTGTGGCTGGAAAGGTTCACCATGACTCAGCGGTTCCATACAGTGCCCTCAGGGGCTGTTCTTCTCACGCTGACAGTTGCTTCTGTTGCTCTGGTTCAGTGGCACCAAATCTCTAATACTTGCCTTCCTGAGTCCCACCTTCTGCTGATAAACAAAGCATGTCACCACAAGACTGGCCTGACAAGGAAGGGCCACCTGCTAATTCCATTCCTGTCCTAGCAGCCACATTTGCATGGGGGTATTTGCATCCATCTGCCTGCCCAGCTCACAGCTCCTTGAGGTCGGTTCCTGGCTGACTCTCCGTCGTGCCTGTATCATTGTCTCAGGCTTTGCAGCTTCTTCAATATCTCAGCCCACTGCTCTTTCTGAGCTCAGAGAAATTGTTCCAACTATCCCATCAGATGATAGCATTATTGGGATATGTCACACTCCCTCACAGCAAGATCAGAGACACTGCCATGCCATGGCCCACTGGATCTGCCTGGGCTATATTCAAGTTCTCAGGAAGTTCCTCGTGGGTGGTCACAGAAGAGGCTCCCACTGCCTGGAACAATGCCCCCCTCCCCATCTCCCGACCTGCTTTCTCACCCAGCTCCTACCTACTCTTCATCTGACATAGCCCTCTGAGTACAAATTCTTTCCTGACCCTCTTAAGGGGAACATATTTCCATGACTGCCCATAGTTTCTACCACTCACTTGTTTAGTGGACACACACTTGTCTACAGCCTCCACTTTAAGGAAAAGTTCTTGAGGGCAATGACTGGACTGTAGTTCATATTAACCCCCTGTCTCTAGTTTCATGCCTGTCATATTACAGGCATCAATAAACAGGACCGCCTGTCTTCACTGAGTAAGTTCACTGGAGCAAAACAATGCAACAGCAGCGCAGGCCACCATTTACAGAGATCCCACAGCATGTGACACGTTTAGCTCATTTAACCTATGCTCTTTCTGAGACTCCTGCCATCTCCAACAGTCTGTGCACCCAACAGGACACAGAGAAATCTCTCCAATCCAACAAACTGAGCCAAGCCCATGTCTCCACGCATATCATAAAGACAATCTCCATTTTTTTGCCCAGAGGGCAGGGCTAAAGTAGTCTAATCTGAAACAGATGCCACCTCCACCTCCCCTCTACCGAGACCTTTTTGTTTAGGGAGGTGACAATATGATGGTCATTCATTCAAAATACCTTACTTTACCTAAATTTTTGAAATGCCACTAAGCTAGTTAAATGTCTGGGAAAGCATATATATATATATATATATATATATATATATATATATATATACACGATTATATAATTATATATATTATATATTAAATATAACATAAGTAATTCATGTTCTTTTATAAGAATACATAAAAGAACATGAATTACTTTAAATCAGGTCTGAGTTAATCAGCCCAATCTTTCTCAATGCTTTGAACGTAGTGAGTGCCTCATGCTGTCATTGGCATGAGCCACTCCTTCCTCACTGACCAGAGGATTAGATGTACACTGCCCTCTTCTCCGATGGCCAGGCATCGGCAGTAGAGAGTTGATTCACCCTAATGCACGCCTGTCTTCAGCAAGCAGACGTCACAGAATGTGCAGGTAAATAAGAGCACAGACAGGTTCAGTGCAGAACAGACGGCTCCCTCGGTAAAGTGCTCGCAGTGCGTGCAGGAGGACCCGCCTTTGGCTCTCCAGAGGCGCCCATGGAAAAGAAAAGGCTAAACTAGGAGGCAGTATGGCTATAACTCTGGTGCTGGTAAGTCAGAGACAAGGAGGATCCCTGGGGCTCAGGGGCCACCCAGTCCAACCCATTGGTGAGCTCCAGGTTCAGTGAAAAACCCTGTCTCAAAGAAAAAGAATGATTGGGGAAAATACCTGAAAGTCTGACAGTGACCTCTGGTACACACACACACACACACACACACACACACACACACACACACACGGATGAGAAAAGATAGTAACTGATGGGTTTTCTAAGGCTAGGACAAACACCAAACAACTTTTAAAAGAGCAGATTTAACTTAGCACTAAGAAAACCCTTCTGATTCATCCTAACACTTTTCCTCCAAGTTAAAATTTGATACCATTTGATAATCAAGAATGTTGTGTTAATCAAGAATGTGCAGTTAAGAGGTACTTGCTTATCTTCCAGGGCTCTCAGGTTTGGTTCCCAGCACCCACACGGTGACTCACTACCATCTACAATCCCAGTTCCGGGGGATCTAACACACTCTTCTCACCTTTAAGGGCACTAGGCATGCATCTGGCATACATACATACATACATACATACATATATATGTGCAGGAAAACACACATACACAAGGAATAAATATTTAAAACAGAATTCCAGATTCAGTGAGCACCTCACAATTCTCAGTTTATTATTAATACAATATTTAGACCAGCTAATAATTTTTGAAGTGGTGCTGTGAACCCCTTAACAAAACAAAGTCAAGGGCCAGTGAGATGGCTCAGCAGGTATAGGCGCTTGATGACCTGAGTCCAATCCCTAGGACCCAGATGGTAGAAAGTTGTCCTCTGATGACCACACAGCCCACACAAACAGATAGATACACACACACACACACACATACACTAAAAAATTTTAAAAGCCTAAAAAAACAAAAATTTGCTTCCTTAACCACGAGGTTAATATATAATAAACAACATCATCAAAGCCAAGATTCCATACAGGGCTAACATAAAATATTCAAGATACTTTAAATATTCATATTTTATACTATAGTATCACATTTAAGTAGATCATCAACTTTGATAAGCCAACTGCAAATTAAATAACACAGGAAACCAATCTAGACATTATAAAAATAAGAATTTCAATAGGAAGATCATGATTTTATCAAATTAATACAGTTGAGGAAAATGCAAAGTATTACCACCCTGTGAAAAGAGGAAACACATGTGAAGATTGTACCTACAAATAACTTAGCACATATCCTGACAGAAAAATCCCCGCTCCAGACAGTAAACACATAAATCATCCCAGATTAAAGGCGCACACGTGGAAAGGAAGGAAACGACTGTGACCGCAATGAATTCTCAGCACTTATATATTGACAAAAATCACTGAGCAAAATAAAGAACATTAATTTGTGTTAAAACGAAGCACTTTGTGGAGCAAAGCTTGAAGTGCCTTCAGGGAGCCATCAGCGCAGCAAATTGCACAAGCTCTCCACGCCTAGCTCTGGGATGCTGTGGGACACGGCCGGGCCACTGCCATCTGTGGCTGTGACACAGTTAACGATCACATTGTTATAGATTAACCTATAGTTAGAAAACAAGAAGTCTCTGCAGACAAGACGGAATTAGACACGATCTGGGAAGAGTGATGGCTTCCCTGGGAAACCTTGTCATCTGCCAAGAGGTGGAGTGTGGCTGGGAAAAATTGGACCATCCGTTATGTGAAGCTTCATAACTGAGGGAGGCTGCCTCCTGAGGAACCAAACAGCCAGGGATGCTGGTGAGGAGCAGCGATTTCTCCTGCTGGTCTCTCAGATGAGGGAGCTGCTGCTCCTGACAGGACTGAGGAAGAGAGGGTGCTGATGGAAAATAATGGTCCCAAGGAGGGAGGGAGGGAAAGATGGAGACACAGAAACAGCAAAGTCCCAACTGTCCATCACCAGGAACAGCCATTAGCAAGTCTAAGGCCAAAGACTTCCTCCAAAGCAAACTGATTTCACCTGATGGTGACAGAGAGGAAAGTTCCCTTCCATGAGTGGAAAGCCTCACCATGACGGTAGAAGGAGAACTGCTGGCTGGCGCAGCTACCCTAATTTTCCCAGAGACAATGCTACAGTGAGGAGGACATGGGCAGGAACCCTCTTAACACGGTGGCCTCATCCCAGGATCCTCAATAGAAGTCATGTGGTGACTCGGGTTCCCTTTCTGCCAGCTGCTTAAATAGCTTGGCATTAAAAACCGGCAGTATGGAGAACGCCCTAGGCTCTGTGCATTTCTCTACCAGCTCCACTGCTGCTTCTAACTTTACACCTTTTGATTTTCCCTGTTTTCTTACCTCTCACCTGTTTGCCCATATATCCCAACTTTTCTACTAAATCTAAATGCATTTTAAAACTAAGCAAGTTATAAATTTCAGGTGAGTATACGTCTAAAATATAGGCTCATTAATTTTTCAGATAAGAATATTAAAGGTCCAGAGAACCACCAATACTTAATATGGTGCTAGAAAAAAACATGTGCCACAGTAAATATCCAGTAATATCATAAACTCAAAATAAATGTTTATTTGTACAGTGGAAAAAGACACTAAATCAACTGGATTATAATTCCTTCGGGGAAAATATTTTCTATTTATTAACAACATAAACTAGAAATATGCACAAATGCAGAAAGAAACCTTGCTGGAATTTGTAGAGTGTTTGAAGTGATCTAGTGACCAACATTATCCATTACAGATAGTACCAAAGATGACACCAGTGTGGGAAAATTCCCATCAGTGGTTAGCCAGACCACCCTTTATGTCAACAAATGTAGATCATAAATTATAATGGCGCCATTCAACAGAGGTCTATTGTTCACTGTGGCAGCAGAAATACTTATAAAACCAGACTGTGGAAGATGCCAAACAAGATGAGGGGCTTACATGGTAAATATCTTAGAAATAAAAACGTATAGGCCCTGACCAGAAGAATCTACAACTCTAGGAAAAATGTGTGTTTGTGTGTGTGTGTGTGTGTGTGTGTGTGCTGTAATGGACAGAATCACGCTCACTGTGCACTGGAGAATGGGTGCTGAGAAGGACGTTCTTTCCCGCTGGGAGGAAGTGAGCCAGGCTGTGTAGAGTGGCTGCCTACTGAAGATTAACACTGGATGAACTGATCCACGTGCTGTTGTTTGTGTCATGGGTTCAACCAGCAAATCTCTTCAGGAACCCTATGCCGAAAGAACCACAAAGGAGGCGACACAGCCAGCAGCAAAGGGGCAGCCATGTAAAGTCCTCTCCTCGAATAGGGCCCAAACACGAAGAAAAAAAAACATCCACAGAAGCCAGCCATCACTGCATCTGGAAAGATGCAAAGGAAGAACGAGAGCCTGCCTCAGTGACGGAGGGCTGGGCACAGTGAGTTGCCCTTCAAAACTAACCTTGCCCTCATCTGAGGTATTCACTGCCATGGAACATACATTTTATTTACCATGTTTTTTTTTTTTTTGTTTAGTACCACCAGAGCTGCTCTGCTTAAATGCCAAGATTACTGCTATTCAAACAAATTAAGATATCTTAGACATGCCTGCACCTTTAACTCAATCAAGAGCAGCATCGTAGCATCGCTCTCACTCTGCTACTTTGATAGCAGTTATGATTTGTGGACTCCCATCATGCTTCACTCTACCCAACATCCTCCTCGAATGTCACTTGAGCATCAGGCCTCTAGACACTGCTTTTCTGTCAGATTACTCATTACTTTGCATGTGTCACTTACTGGGTTACTGAAATGACCTTGGGACACATGACCAGAGGGATGAAAGTTGGGCCAGTGCTCGTATCATCTGACAAAAACAGTCTAGACTGGCTTCCAGTGCAGCCAGAGTCTGCTTCCCACCATGAATGCATGAGAATCCCTGTATTTATAGAGCACCACAGCATTGGCCAGTTTTCGGCTTTCTGTTGCTCGTTTGAGAATGGCTATGTGTTGATGTTCTAGCTCCTTCTCTGGTAAGTGTGATGGTTCTTCCTCTGATGCTTGACCTGTGTGTTTACCCTTTCAATGACATGCTTATATCTTTCTCATTTTTCTTCATGTAATGCAGTCTCCTTCAGGGTTTTCATTGTTGTCATGATATTTTATTTTTAAAGATTTGTTCTATGAGTGTAAGTGTCTTGTTTGCATGTACATATACACCATATGTATACCTAGCACTTCTGGAGGTAAGAAGAGTGTGCTTGCTCCTCTGAAACTGGACTTACAGATGGTTGTGAACCACCATGTAGGTGCTGGGAACTGAACCTGGGTCCTCTGCAGGAGCAGCAAATGCTCTTAACTGCTGAGCCATCTCTCTAGCCTGTCTCATGGAGTACCAAATACACACTTGGCCAGTTATCTCCTATTTGGTCATCTCCCTATCCGTTACATTGGGCATCTGTGATTCTGATAAGAAATCAACCAGTTTCCCTGTGATTTTGTGCTTTTCACAAGTTTACCAAGTTCTTTAAAAAAATGAAAAATTTGAGACTGAGTTTTAAAGATTGATTTAGAAAGAAATCTTGACCTTTTAATGCTGTTCCCAAGAGAATAAACAACAGGTCTCCATTCATTAAATATTTATCTTCGATCCAAATTTCAATTTTCTAACATATGTACATTGTGGTTCACTGATACAATACAGCATTCCTTGCCACTGAGTGACATTTTCTGTTTTATTACATTTTAAAAATTTAGAAATAACTTTATTCTTAAAATTTTGTGTGTGTGTGTGCTCACTCTTTGTGTGGATATCCATGGAGACCACAAGAGGACATCAGTGAGTTCATATTATATTTGTCTTTCTGGTTCTAGGTTCACTCAACATGATGTTTTCTAGATCCACCCATTTACCTGCAAATTTCAAGATGTCATTATTTTTTTCTGCTGTATAGTACTCCATTGTGTAAATGTCCCACATTTTCCTTATCCATTCTTTGGTCAAGGGTCATTTAGGTTGTTTCCAGGTTCTGGCTATGACAAACAATGCTGCTATGAACATAGTTGAACACATGCCCTTGAGACATGATTGAGCATCCTTTGGGTATATACCCAAAAGTGGTATTGATGGGTCTTGAGGTAGGTTGTTCCCTAATTTTCTGAGAAATCACCATATTGATACCCAAAGGAGCTGTACCAGTTTGTACTTCCAACAGCAATGGAGGAGTGCTCCCTTTTACCCACATCCTTTCCAGCATAAGTTCTCATCAGTGTTTTTGACCTTGACCAATCTTAGAGGTGTAAGATGGTATTCACTCATGTGTGGCTTGTAGACATAACGTGAAGAGAATTCAGCCTACAATGCACAATCCCAGATAACCTAGACAACAAAGGAGATCCTAAGAGAGACATACATGGATCTAATCTACATGGGAAGTAGAAAAGAACATGATTTCCTGAGTAAATTGGGAGCATGGGGGTCATGGGAGAGGGCAGAAGGGGAGAGGAGGAGAAGAAGAGAGGGGAACAGAGAAAAATATATAACTCAATCAAACCAATTTTCAAAACAATGTTTTAAAAAAGCATCAGACTCCCTGAAACTATAAGAATCTGTGACCCACCAAATACTACCAAACACAGATGCTGGGAACCAGAATATGGTCCTCTGGAAGAAAAGGCAGCCTTCTTACCCCATTGGGCCTTCTCTCTAGCTCCCAATTTTCAACTTACGTTTTGTTTTTTTGGTGGAACTGAGGGCTGAACCAGATAAGGTACACTTATGGGATCACTGAACCAATAAGCTACATCCTCAGCCCTGATATTGATTCTCATGAATTGAGATTGAAGCAAACACCAGCGCACTCATTAGTTCTAGTGGTGAGTTATTCAACTATGTTGGTTATTATAACCATATCATCTATAAATAATCACAGTTATCATTGCCTTTCAACACTTGGGCCTGTCACTCCTTCTTCCTGTAGAACATTGGCTGGATAAGTAGATTCTACAGAATGCAGCGGTAGAGATAAAGAACAATAGGTAGTAGACACTTTAGATGTCTCAGACTCCATTCATCTCTACTTCCATTTGACCATTTCTAAATAAGAAAAAAACTACATTTCCCAGGTTCCTTTGTAGCTAAGGTTCCGGATACACTTTATGATCTATTAATTGTATGTACTCTCCAGGGAGCTGGAAAATGGAGACAGAGTGAAGGACATTTCCCTATTCCAGCAGATGAGAGAAAGTAAGCTTAGAGAAACAGTTGTGTTTGTGTGGCTGAAACATACACTCCAGCATCTAGTTATTCTACTTGTGTGGAGAAGGGTGAAAAATATTTGGCAGTGGAGGTGAACAGCAGTAGCAATGTCCTGTGCTCTAGACTATAATAACTCCAGGGTGTGATCTTAACACTCGTCTTCCACCACAAACCCACATCTCTAAACCTCCCATCCTGAGATAGCTGAGCCACAATATTGGACCCCTATGCTGTAAAATCTAGGCTCACTGTCCCTAAGAGCCAGCGGTAGCTGGTACCAGTAGACTTGCTGGTATTAGAAGCAGTGTACCTAAAACGCCTCCATTAAGTCTATTTCTTTCTTTCTTTTTTTTTTTTTTGGTAAACTTCTTGGCATGCAACCCCTCAGGAAGTTCTCCGTTCTAATTTTTCAGGTATGTGGTTCTTCTGAATCCCAAACAAGTGTTCAATTTTGCTTTTGTACCTGCTTGAGAAAGCCAGGTTCCTGTCACTCTTCTAATGCACAGTA
Organism: Microtus pennsylvanicus; assembly: GCF_037038515.1. Taxonomy (NCBI): domain Eukaryota; kingdom Metazoa; phylum Chordata; class Mammalia; order Rodentia; family Cricetidae; genus Microtus; species Microtus pennsylvanicus. The sequence goes on from NC_134579.1 coordinate 94,901,498, forward strand.
GGACGGTAGTAGATTTTCTGACCAAGGTTTTAGTAGCTTTATTGAGCAAGCAGAAAACCTTCCTATTTTCTACAGGGAAGAGTAGGCAGCCGATAAGAACTGAGTCTTTCTTAAGCATTTCCTAGATTCACCTAGGCAAACCGCCCTGGGGTCTCTGATTATGGATATCTTTTGCTTCACTTCGTTCCATGTGTAGCTCCATCCAATCACGTTACTTCTTACTACAGTTTCAGCATTATCTAGTTTTTAATGAGTTTATATGTTTTATGCCACTTTCCACCCACATTGATGGGCATACATTTGTCCAAACAGTCTTTAAATCATCTGGAATGGTGAGAACAGTGGTTCTCAACCTGTGGGTCAAAATCCTTTTGGGTGTCAAATGACCATTTTTCAGGGACCATCTAAGACCATTGGAAAACAGATATTACTCTACAATTTATAACAGTAGCAAAATTATAATTATGAAGTAGCAATGAAATGATTGTATGGTTGAGGGTCACCACAACATGAGGAACTGTATTAAAGGGCCACAGCACTGGAAGGTTGAGAACCACTGCTTTACAGACCTATTCCCCTACACAACATTGTATTTTAGCTCACTCCTCTTTCTAGTCAGTTGTATTTAGCTTTTATATAGTAAGGCCTGGCCTTTACCACCCACCATATTGTTTTGTTGATGTTGTTTGTTTTGTTTTTTTTTTGTTTTGTTTTTCAAGACAGGAATTTTGAATAGCGTTGGTGCCTGTCCTGGTAGGCCAGGCTGGTCTCAAACTCACAGAAATTCACCTGCCTCTGCCTCCTGAATGCAGGGATTAAAGGCATGCACCACCATTACCCGGCTCACGTTGCTTAATGTTAATACTTTTCTACCATGAATATTTCTATACTAACCTTTATTATTTATTTATTATCTTTTTTTGTTTGTGTTCCTTTTGGTAGAAGGAGCTTGTGATTCTTACAATCATTTTGTTTTACATTTTAAACATTTATTTACTGACAAGAGTACACAGAACACAACCATCCCCTTTAAGCACTGGTTCTGACATATATTTCCATTCTGAAAATACTGCAATTTCATGTTTATCCTTTTTACCCAAAGGGTTGTTGACTGTTATTTAATTCGCAACTATAAGAGTTGGTGGGACTGTCATTTTGTTAGTAATTTTCATGTTGTACTGATTTGAAAGAATCCTCTAGTTGGTATCATTTTCATCTTTGGGAAATTATTGAGCCTCCCTCTCTGGCATGCATATAATTTTGATTATCATACCGTATGAGTGCCAAACATAAATATTTTGTTTGCTAAATATGCAGTTGTTAAAATTTTTAGGTAGTTCGAGCTTATTAATCATGCTCCTCATTTTCTTCCCACCTCTGCTTACTTGGGGCGTAGGATTTGTGATTTCAGAGCAGGTGTTAGGAAATCTGCAGAGTTGACTGTATCCATGAAGTTCTGTAATTGCTGCTGCTGGTTTTGCTGGCTACGTTATAGATACCTTGTACTTTCTTTCTTTGCTTTTGAGACAAGGTCTCTCCATGCAGCCCAGACCTACCGCTGTAGGGTCCACCACTCTCCTGCCTTAGTCTCCAGAGTCCTGGGTGTGTACCGGTGTGTATTGACTGGTATCTATGTTTCTATAAGCCACATTCTCTTGCCTTGATTTTTTTATGAATATCTAATATTTCTTTTTTCCATAGCTTTGTATTGATATCTCTACTGCTTATTGGTTCATATTTGTTTAGTTTTTCTTTTTAAATTTTTTTGAGATAAGGTATTGCTATGTTGCCCCAGCTGTCCCAGAACACCTTGTGTTGACAAGGCTAGCCTCAGACTCACAGAGATCCAACTGCTTCTGCCTCCTGGGTGCTGGGGTTGAACGTCTACACCACAGCAGGCATCTGTTCCCCTTACCTTCAACTTTTCACTTTTCAACTGCTTTTTTATAACTTACATCTTATTTTTCACGCTGTCTGAGAATGATTCCTTAAAATAAATAACTTGGGAATTATATTTTGCTATAACTACAAGATTAGAAGTTTCTAGGCCTCCATATATATATATTTGTATTTTCCATTCATTTTCTTTCTGTCTTCTACCTCGTTTCTATTTCACCATGCACCAGGCTTCCTCTGTGGGTTTAGAAGCATATTTTCAGTTTACTTGAAATTCCCAGGCCTGCCCAGCAGGCCCATCGTCTGTATGTTCTTGTGCCTTCCTCTCAAGTCACTGGGCGTCCCTTGCAGGGAATGGCACCGACACAGTCTCGTGTTTGGGTCTGGGGTCCTTTGCTTGCGTCCTCTCTTTCCTTTGATCAGAGATCTCTTTCAGAGCAGTGCCTCTCCTGCAGCTCCTGGCTTATCCTGTCACACCAGCATGTTTCCACATCCACATAAGCTTTGTTGTTGTTGTTGTAGCTGAGGCTAGCCTTAAACACCTCACTCTGCCTCTTCCATCCAGTTGCTTGGTTACAGGGGTGTATCATCATGGCTTGTATTCGCCATGCTAGGGTTAGAACCCAAGTCTTCAAGCACATTAGGTAAAGACACCATCAGTGATTCCACATCCCCATCCCTCTACATGGTCTAATAAAGGGAGCTGTATAAGGTTTGTGCGGCTGGCGAGACTGATGCACCCCAGCTTGAATGACAGGTCTCCTGGAAACAAGTTTCAGGGCTGTAATGAGACAAAGGTGGGACTAGCTGTGAAATCCTTATTGTTACTGAACCACAGATCGGAAAACGGCAAATGTGAAATTTCTCATGCTATCTACGTCTCAGCACAACACTCAAAACCTGTTTCCAGAAAGCTTTTCCCCAGACTCTCAGGTATGCCCCTGGCTACTCCTCTCAGGCTGCCGGTGTCATCGTCTCTGCTCACAGAACCTCCAGCTGCCTACAGTGGCCCTGGGGCTCCTGATGGCTTTACCCTTAGTTCTTGGCACATGTATTTCCTTCTAGCTTTTACACGTTCCCCAAAGTTAACATGGGTTAGCTAGTCATTGTCTTGGCCACAACTGGATTTTGACACCAAGTTTTTACATTTAAAGATGCTATGGCCTAGCATCTCTTGTGACAAGGAGGAAAGGGTTGGGGAGCACTCTGCTCTTGTAAACGTACGGTGTCAAAGTGGGTTAGCAGGTTATTTTGGGCAAGTACAAAATACGTTGTGAGTGGCAGGCAATGGAGCCTGACTCCACTTGAAATGAGTTTTCACAAGGGTGTGACACAGATTCCAAAACAGCCTGACACAACTAGCAGGTGAGTGCTGGCTCTAAGTGGCACATGGTGGACACAAGGCTTTCTATTCAGCCCTAACTGGGGCACATGTACAGACCTTCAGGCTGGTGACAGCACAGACCTAAGCTGTTCACTGTGAATAAACCATACTTTCCCGCACAGCTATGTTTGTTAATCTAGCCCACTTTATTCTAACAAGACAATGAGGGAAATGCGAATTTAAAAAGAAAACTTTGAAAGGAATATGAAATATTCATAACCTACAACCCTATAAATAATCTATATCCAGAAAGACTTGCTCAGCTTGCTTGCTAAAGACAATAAATTGTGGAGGGGAACACAGGCCTTTTGTAGTGTGGCATCTGAGAGTATCTCCTGAAGCTTCAGGGAGCAAATGTGAGAGCCAAGTATAACCCACACAGGGAGGAAATAAGTCAGACCACTGAAAATGTGAAAATTCAAATGTGGGACCCAAGCCTGATTCAGAAATGATTGGCTGATCACTTTTTTTATTTTTTTAGTTTATTTTTTTTTTATTAAGCTCTACATTTTTCTCTGCTACCTTCCCTGCCTCTCCCATCCCCACCTCAGCCCTCCCCCAAGGTCCCCATGCTCCCAATTTACTCAGATCTTGTCTTTTTCTACTTCCCATGTAGATTAGATCTATGTAAGTCTCTCTTAGTGTCCTCATTGTTGTCTAAGTTCTTTGGGGTTGTGATTTGTAGGCTGGTTTTCTTTGCTTTGTATTTAAAAACCACTTATGAGTGAGTACATGTGATAATTGTCTTTTTGTGCCTGGGTTACCTCACTCAAAATAATGTGTTCTAGCTCCATCCATTTTCCTGCAAAATTTAAGATGTCATTTTTTTTTTCTGCTGTGTAGTACGCCATTGTGTAGATGTACCACATTTTTCTTATCCATTCTTCCTTCGAGGGGCATTTAGGTTGTTTACAGGTTCTTGCTATGACAAATCTGCTATGAACATAGTTGAGCACATGTCCGTGTGGCACGATTGAGCATCCTTTGGGTATATAACCAAAAGTGATATTACTGGGTCTTGAGGAAGGTTGTTTCCTAATTTTCTGAGAAATCGCCACACTGACATCCAAAGGGGCTGTACCAGCTTGCATTCCCACCAGCAATGCAGACGCGTTCCCTTTTCCCCACAACTGAGCACTTTTTAATACACGGCAGTAAATACCTCTCAGAAAACTGATTACCAAAACCCTGGTTAACATTAATCTCCATGAACCTAGTCCCACGACCTTCTCACCACCAGCCACGCTCAGCACACTAACAGGCTCACACAGCTGCACTCTGGAGGAGCAAGTGACTCTGGGGTACAGAGCATCTTGTCTCTACAAGGCTCCATCCTAAGTGACACGGCAAACAGACACTCAGGGGAGTGGCATTTCTGACATGGAGTTGGTGGACTATCCTAAAGCCTAGAAGTAGACACGAAGACAAGGGCGAGGGGAGGGGAGGCTCCAAGAAGAGTGTGGGGACCAGAGAGAAGACACTGCTAATGGAACACCACAGACAGGATAACCCAAGAGCCATTAATGTGTATGCCACGTCGTAGAAAGGTTTCTAGCACACTCTCAGCATCCTTACAGATACAGCGATGGTCCGGGGCAGGGAGCCATTATTGACATATAAAACATTATGTCGAAAGGTATGTGGAAGTAAAGAAACAAATAAGGGAAGGCAGTTGCATTGGGGCAGGGGCTGGTGTTTGAACGTTTGGCTCGGGTGAATGGAGAAGGCATCACTGATAATGTGACATAGGATGAAGATCCATCGGGAAGACTCAGGAGCCAGCCACTATCTCAGGGAAGAAAGTTCTACTCTTGAGTAGGGGAGAAATGTCAAACCCTGAAGCCATAGCAGCTCAGTAAGGATCAGCAGCAGGAGTCACGCAGGGTAGAAAAGGAGAGCAGAGCATGGGGCACGGGCAGATGAGGATACAGGCAGAGCTGGACCAGGCCTGATGTAAGGACATCATTTTAAAGGTCAAAGCATACAAGCAATGACATTGTGGCCACAGGGGGTAAAAAGTGACAGAATTCAGGACATCCCTCCAGACACAGAGTTTTTCCAAATACACTGGATACAAAGTGTAGCAAGAAAAAGGAGGCCAGGGAAGACTCAGGAGCCCCTCTCCCCACTCACACCCCAGGTAAACAGTAAGAGTAGAGTTGCTTTTTAAAATCTCTTTTTAAAGGTGATTTCAAGCTTGATGGGTGGGAACATAGCAAAGCGGTAGGGTGCACGCCAAGAGTATACAGGACCTGCTCCAATCTCCATGAATGGAAAAGACAAAACGAAGGGAAAGGAAGGGCAAAGGGGAGGAGGGAGGCAAGAAGGGGGAGAGGAGGAGAGAGGAGAGGCAGAGAAGTGGGGAGAGGTGGCGAGTGGGGTAGTGGGGTAGCTGGCATTTGGATGTCAGCCACATATGCCTGGTGCTTCCACAGAAAGTAATTAGTTGGACAATTGTGTTTTTCAAAAGCAAAACAAGGCCCCCCAGGGATTTGCTAGCTGGAGGCCTTCAGCACATTCTGAAGAAGCATATTATGTTATGATGAATACCATTTAAAATAATTTTGTGATAAAACAAACATTCTTAGTATGAAGGCGAATTCAGCCCCTGAATGAGTTTTTTGAAGATAAAACAGCAGACTTCAAAGCCAGACAGTGGCAGGCTACTGTGCAAGTCCTCCCTGGTCTCCCAGGGCCATCCATTTCTCTCTTCTGCCGATACCAGTCGTCCCCAGGTCTTCTGAGTTCTGAGAGCTCGGGACTTTTTAAGTTTGTTCTACATCAATCACCTGGAAACATTTATTGAGTGTAGAACGGTGTCCCAGGAGCTGGGGAGAGAGGGGTTAATGAAACATAACCCTAGCCCCTGTGAAGTCTCCTGCTGGGTGCTGATACTAAGTTCACTTGCACTTGGTTTTGTTTGGATGTTTATTTCAAAAGGAAAAAAAAAAGCAGTGTCGTCTTCATTTGTGCTGTGAAGTTCAAATGTTTAAGTGCAGAAAGTGTTTAGGGATTCTAAGCAGAGGTTCAGTGCGCCAAGCAGACGCTGAAGAACTTCAGGCAACTGCACGACACTTAAGGCTGGGGTAGAAAAGAGTCTTGATGGATGAGTACATCTGGGCATAGAGATGAACGCGTAAGTGTCCTGGCACTAAATCAAAACTTAAAACATACTTTTCTTTTTCATTATATGATCCAAAAAGAAAAAAAAAAAGGAAAAAGCATGAAAATTCTTTGACAATAAAGGTCTTTTTTCCCGGAGATGGAACTAAGCCCACTCCCTGTGGCTCTTTACAGGACCCACGATGGGGTAGCAGAGTGGACAACACCCCCAGCTACTATTTCACAGAGACCGTGGCTTTGTTCACGTGGAAGCTTCCTGTGGCGGGGAGCTATAAAGCCAGACAGCATTTCTGCAAGTTACTCAATTCTAAAATCCTTGTGAGGGTCACTCGTCTACGTTGGGATTGTGTTTCCAGGTGTGCTCATTGCTTTTACAACAATAAAAATATTTGTCATAGTTAGGTTCACCGTGATCGGAGTTACAAACAGCTCCGAGGAAAGCGAGCGCTTCCGACAGGAGCACGCGTGCTTTCAATTTTCCTTCTGCTTTCATAAAAAAAAGCATGTTCTGTAAACAACTGGAAATCCAGCTATACCTTCCAATGCCCACTGTCAAAAGCTTCTTTCAAATAATCTTAGTAATGTTACCTTGAGTTGGGTAGGTAAAGAAATGAATGAATTTGGAGTGCATTTTTTATTTAGTGTGATACATATTTACAGTATACAAAATTACTGCTTATTTAAATGTTTCTTCTCAAGTATTGTTTGTCTGGGGCATCTTGTTTGAGATAATAACAATCTGTAGCCAAGGCTGTCTTTGAACTTACAAAGTAGTCAAGACTGGTCTCAAACTCCCAGCATTCTCCTGCCTCCGCCTCCTAACTGCTAGGATTACAAGTATGATCCATCAGGCCCAGCCTGAATAAGTTTTGATAATCTCTAACAGAATGGATTGTCATTATGAAGGGAGAAAGTCTACTGAAGTCAAAAGCTATCACAAGCATGCCTTAGAAATCACAAGCATCTTCATGACTTAACTTTGGGGATGACTACAGACAGCCTGGAACAGTTGCTGGCCATATGTGGTCCATAAATTCCCACTCCTTTCCCTACTCCATCCAGCAGCACTCTTTGCCTTGGGTCCATGGGGCAGACACTGTCCTTTGGCCATGGCCTGGAGTAGAGAGGGTCCCCATGATGGCTGGTTTTATGTCTACTTGACACATGCTAGAGTTATCTGAAAGGAGGGAACCTCAATTTAGAAAACGCTTCTATAAGGTCTGGCAGTAGGGCATTTCTTATTTAGTGATGCATGGTGGAGGGCCCAGGCCACTGTGGGTGTTGCCACCACTGGGCTGGTGCTGCTGGGTTCTATAGCAAAGCAAGCTGAGCAAGTCATAAGGAGCAATCCAGTAAACAGCAAACCTTCATGGCCTCTGCATCAGCCCCTTCCTCCAGGTTCCTGCCTTGCTTGAGTTCCTGCCCTGACTCCTTCAGTGATGAACTATAATGTGGAAGTGTACGTCACATAAACCCTTTCTTCCCCAACTTGTCATGGTGTTTCATCACAGCAATAGTAACCCTAACATCCCCTTCCTTCTTACCGAGGCCTATGAAGACCTGGAGATTACTAGTGATCCCACTATATACAGTATGCACAGCAAAAGCCAAAAACTCTGGAAGAATAAAATATGAGAGACAGAAATAAAGAGAGCACAGCTCAGCTCTTAGTGGTGCCAATCTCCTGTGCTTTCTGGAAATCCCTTTCACCCAATGGCGAACTTCAATGTCCTCACAAAGAAACCTCCATTTTCCCAACCAATTCCTGTGGTTTTATGAAAAGACATGCATATGAAATTGCCATTTCTATGAAATGTACAATGTCCACTGTGGTGGCCATATTACCCATCTCAGTCCAACCTAACTGGACATGTCTAGCTTATGACACTGGTGACTTCAAATATCAGTATTTAACAGAACTTTCAAACCATATGAGAGAAACAAGAACTTTTCCCCTTGAAAATCGGGGCAGGGGGAGAGTACATTTGATATTGACCATTGGCAATTAAAAAAATGAAAATACTTTTCTTTATATATTATATATATTTCTTTATGCATGTATTTATGTAATTTCAATATAAGGAGGGAGGGAGGAAAGGA